>NC_048229.1:43487365-43534164 GCF_002007445.2 Ailuropoda melanoleuca | reverse complement strand
AAAAAAAAAAAAAAAAAAATGGACCCAAACCTTATACCACATGCTGAATTAACTTAAAATGGAACACAGCCTTAAATTTAAAATGCAACACTAAAAAATCTTTGGGATCTTGGATTTACGCAAACATACCTTAGCTGTGACACCACAGCAGAACCCACAGAAGAAGAAATTCACAACATGGGCTTCATTGCAATGAATTTCTGCTCTTAAAAACACATTGTCAGGAGAATGAAAAGACAAGCCATGGACCTGTAGAAAATATGTGCAAAGAAATGTCTGATAAGAGACTCATCTCCAGAATATATAAAGAACACTCAAAACTCAACAACAACAAACAAGNAAAAAAAATAAAATAAAATAAAATAAAATGCAACACTAAAAAATCTTTGGGATCTTGGATTTACGCAAACATACCTTAGCTGTGACACCACAGCAGAACCCACAGAAGAAGAAATTCACAACACGGGCTTCATTGCAATGAATTTCTGCTCTTTAAAACACATTGTCAGGAGAATGAAAAGACAAGCCATGGACCTGTAGAAAATATGGGCAAGAAATGTCTGATAAGAGACTCATCTCCAGAATATATAAAGAACACTCAAAACTCAACAACAACAAACAAGCCAGTAAGGACAGGCAAAATATTTGAGTAGATATTTCACCAATAAGGCACGTCCATGACAAATAAGCCCATGGAAAGATGCTCGATACATTCGTCAGTAGGGAAATGCAAATTAAAACCGCGGGAGAGCACCACGTACCTTTGAGAATGGCTAAAATTAAAAAAAAAAAAAAAAAAAAAAAAAAAGACTGATTACACCAAAACTGCGGAGGAACCGGGGATGAAAAAGTTTGACCACTTTGTAAAACAATTCGGCAGTTTCTTAGAAAGTTAAATGTGTGTTTACCATGGGATCCAGACATTCTGCTCACGGGTGCTCACCAAGAGAAAAGGAAAGAGGTCGCATGAAGACATACACATGAATGTCCACGGCATCCTCATCCGGAATAGCCCCCAACAGAAAGCAGCCCCAATGTCCACCAACAGATGAATGGATAAGCAATTTCTGGAAAGTGCACTTGCAATGGAACACTACTCAGAAATGAATAAGAATGAATAATGAAAATATGCAACAGCATGAAGGAAACCAAAAGTGATTGTGCTGAATAAGAGAAGCCATATTTTTTTTAAAAAGAACCTACCAGGGCACCTGGGTGGCTCCGTCAGTTTAAGCATCCGACTCTTGATCTCATCTCAGGTCTTAGTCTCAGGGCACTGAGTTCAAGCCCCAAGCTGGGTGTGGAGCCTACATAAAAAAAAAAAAAAAGAAAAGAAAAGAAAGAAAAGAAAAGAAAAGAAAAGAAAAGAGAAAAAAGCAATAATAGTAATAAAAAAATACAAAAGGATATACCATGCGATCCTATTTTAGACGTAATTTCAGGAAATGCAAACTAATCTATAGTGACAGAAAGTAGATCTAGGGTTGCCTGGGGTGTGGGGGGTGGGGGGGGTGTTACAAGAGGCATGAGGCAGCTTTTGGAGGAGGTGATATGTTTGCTTTCTTGATTGCGGTCATGGCTTCACAGGTGCATGTGATCAAAACATCACACTGTATGTTTCAAATATGCATAGTTATTATAGGTCAATTGTACCTTAATAAAGCCACTCAAACAAAGACGTCCAGTAGGGAAAGCAATGGCTCTTCCTGGTGTGGGAAGAACCAGGCGGCTGCCACGAGGGAAACAGGGTGCAGGGAAAGAAGCAGGATGCCGGGAAGGAAGCAGCGTGCAGGGACGGAAGCAGGGTGTAGGGGTGGGTGGACGGGCGCGGAGCTGGGGCCACGACACTGGCCTGAGCGGTGTGTGGCAAGGGTCAGTTGGTTCTTTCCAAGAAGGCAAGATCTGAGTATATCTGGAAAGGATGAACTATGAAAAGTTGGGGGGCAGGTCAGCTGAGCAGGGAAGACGAGGCCGCAGAAAGATGGAGCAGCTTGAACCAAAGCTCTGAGCAAAAATGGGGTGTCTTGCTCCCAGGACTTCAGCACGAAAGGACAGCTGTATGGATGTCATCTTGCACAACTTATTTATGCTCTAAGGAGAGGGTCTCCGGGGTTAGAGGGGGACAATGTTGTTATTTCCAAATCTGTGGGCACCTCGGGTGACCCCCCAAGGCCTCTTATTCCATCAAGAGAAGGACCACCATAAATTCATCTACCCAGATTCCCTTTGACCATCAACTCACCCAAGTCCTGGGCAGCCTCAGCGTCCAGCCTGAGGAGCCCCCGGACTCCGTCGCACCAGCCGAGGGATGACTACGGTGAGAAGCAGCAGGACCGGCCAGCTCTGCTGGGTGGCCTGGGACCATTGCTTAACCTCTCTGGACCTCAGGGTCCTCACCTGCAATGCAGAGTCTATGTCATAGCCTGTTCTTACTCGAATTCCTGGGCCTTGCAAGGAGGTGGGAAAGTGGGAGCTCTCTCGGAAAGACAGGGGGTATTTAAGTGCAAAGGACGTTCACCAAAGCGCCTTGTCTCCTGGTGTGGCCAACATCCACACGGGTTTTGGTGCCCCGCCCGGTCCCCTTCGCCGAGCTGATGGGTGCACCAATCCCGGGCTGCTGGGAGGGCCTAGAGCTGCACATCTTCACCCTCCTCTGGAGAATCTCCCTCTTCCAGACACAGAAATATCTGGGAGGCTATGCCCTCCTTGGGGATAAGTCTCCATCCCGTGAGTAATGGATAGAGGGTGACAGAAGCTTTTACCTTAAGGCAGGACAACTCTAGGGTGCCGTCCAGGTCCCAGAGCTCCCCCGGGACCCAGCTGTGGCCAGACCCCAGCTGGGTCCACAGCTGTGCCCTGCTTCTTCCCGCCCCCCACCCCCACCTGCTTCACGCACAACCCCGCACCCTACTGAGAGGCCCCCTCCACAGATGACTTGCCTGGGAGTCCTAGACACCCTGCTTCTGGAGACCCTGGCTAAGACCCCAACCCTGGGTCTTCTTAATGGCAATTTTAATGGCCTTTCCCATAAGCCTCGGCCGCACAGGGATGGTCTCACCGCCTCCTTTCCCAGAGCCCGCCTTTGGAACCCCCAGCAGTCTGGGCCCCGGGACCTGATTCCCTCCTGGATGTTTTGTTCACACTCCCTTTTCAAAAAACACATTTTCAATAGCTTTAATTTAATCAAAACGTTCTTGACTGAGATCATTAAAGCCTCTGAGAGAGGCATTTAATTCTAAATTCACCATATCCACGCGTAGCAGTTGAGTAACTGAAAAATCAACTTTATGTCATAATAGTTTGTTAGAATGTTTGTTTACTCTTCATCTAAGACACGCTAATTAAAAGAAGAGGCCTTCACGAGCAATCCAGTTAGCAAATGGGATTGGTTAATAGATAAGGGATGGTTGGTAATTACAGGGAAGCCCATGCCCCACCCACATGGGCTGGGCTTCAAGGGAGCGTCTGGGGACACTGTGCTGGGCCCCCGACTGTTCACTGGGGCTCTACAAAGAGCATTCCTTTGTCTATCTCCTTCACTGACGTGTCTCGTGAACATCTCTGAGAAACATTTATCTTTGTTGGGTCTCATCTGTCACCAGATCTTTCTTGATTCATCTCGAAGGGTCATGATTAAGGACACTTATGAATCTCTAGGTCACTGGGGCAGAGCTATTTCCATGTTCCCATAAAGTTGGCGGGTGGTGTGTGGTTCTCACTGCCCCCAGTGCTCGTTCTTCAGGCAGGAAAATGGAGCTCTCCTCCTGGAGGGTCCTCCCTCTGTCAGCTCCCGGAGACCCCGCCAGCCCTCCCGCCTTCCCACGGCCCCCTCCGGCAGATGCACCCTTCCCCACCTGGGGATCTTGCTGCTTACTGATAGTTCAGGAATATCTCCAAACACAGACACCGGCGGGCCTGGGATGTATTTGTTAAAGGGCAAAACATCAGACCGCCTCTACCCTGTCCCGCCCGTGACCCCCTTCCACCACATCTGGCGTGACTGCCTTCACGCAATTTTGCACATGCACAAACAATTTTCTCTCTCTTTCCTTTCCTCACACATCCAAGGCCAATTACCCAACCTCCTGCTTCAGGCCTAGTCCCTCCCTTCACAGCCCTGGGTACTCCTGGCCGTCTTCATCGTCGGCCACTGCAGGCCCTGCTCTCGGCCTTGGCTCGAGTCCAGGGAGCCTCACCTCCCCACAGATCCCAAGATGTCAGAGTGAGAGAAAGCCTTCCAGACCACGTGGCCTTGCTCGTTTGAAAGTAAGGCAACTGAGGCAGAGACACAGTGATGGAACTGGAAGGCTACTGCTGTTTTTCAGGCCCAGTGCCCAGTAAGATGTAGGGAACTCAGACTAACCAGACTAACTCCATCCATGCTACTTATCTTTATGGTCCCTATGTTTTCCCAGTTCCGGAATGCAGACTGGTTTTCTAGGAGCTGAAAGACCCATCCAGGGGGATGTCATGAAAATACCCCATGGTTGTGTTTCATGCAAATTTGAATTAGACAAATATAATATCTTGTGCTTAAAATACGGAACAGACATTCATCGGTTATATATAACATCCAGTCCTCATTACATCACGTGCCCTCCTTAATCACTGAACTCTACCTCTGAAGCTAATTATACGCTATATGTTAATTAATCGAATTTAAATAAAATACATTTTTAAAAAAAGAAAAAATACGAACAAAGTCTTACTTTTATGTGAAATCTGAAATAATGTGAATTTTAAGCATTATACCATTATGAACACATCAGTCTTGAAGCAGGTACGTTTTATACGTGAGGACTTTGGGAAGGTCCCAAAGGTGTGACCCCTGGGATGGGCACGGATCCCAGGGCTCCTTCAGGACACAGATGGCTTCATTCGTCTCCTGTAGGGCTGGCACAAAGAAAAGGCTCTTGGCAGCTGTTGGGTGGGCCAAGGGTCCATGAGGGAATGCTCTCCACCATGCCTTCCGCTCAGCTCCTGTGGTCCCAGGCCCGAGCCTGGACTGGGCCAAGGCCTGCTGCCTTGCGGTGGGATAGATCAGGCCTGTGGGCACGGGGGGCACTTCTGGAGGGGCTGGGCTCTGAAGAGCAGTTGGTCTCTGCACTGAAAGGGTCTCTGCACTAAATGGTGATGGATTACCCACAGCCAGCCTGCCGAGAGGTAGGCCGGGAAAACAGGGATGGGAGCCAGAAGCAAAATCCTGCAGGCCAGGGAACATCCCTGCCTCTTTGCGTCTGTCAGGAGAACTTTCAGCCTAGGAAACCCTGGCCTTGGGAGCTGCCATAAAGTTTGTGCTTGTTACTGGTTTCTGGAAGTCTCCCGCCCTGATGTCTGAAACAAACTACTCCTTCCTTCTCACTAGTATGTAGTGAAAGCCTCATGCGTCCCAGGCTCTGCCCTCAGCCCTCCACGAGCATCTTATTTAATTCCCCCGATGACCACCTGAAGGAAGGATCATCATTCCTACTTCCCAAATGAGGAAACTGAGGCCCATGAGGTTTAAGGGCTGCTGTCTTCCAAGTGTTGGAGTTGGGTTTGGAAACCAGTGGACTTCTCCCAGACACTCCCAGGTTCCCAGCACACACTGTCGTGGGTCCCCATGTAATTGCAGCCCTTATAGAAAAGGGCTCCTTCACTGGGTAATTGGGAAGGTCGGCCTCAGGTAGATAGCAGGACACCCCCAAGATCAGCTCCTGCCTGAGTAGAGGTCATAGCAGCCGCCACCATCACCCCAAGCCTGATAGGACGGAGGCCAAGCTCCTGCCACGGGTGGGGAGGCCACTTTGCAGCCACATCTCTCTGCCTCACCTGCATGGGCTCCGCAGGCCACGCCTCTGCCAGTTCCCACCTTTGCTCACCCCATCTTCTTTGCCTGGAAGCCCTCATTCCTTCCCCTCTACCCAATCCAACCCCTTTCCTTGGTCACCTTCAATCCCCACCTACAACTCCTGTTTCCCGGCTGACCTCGTCCTGCCTGAGCATCCGTGTTGGGTTTCAAAGCACATAGAAATGATGTTAATACGAGTAGATACGAGAAGAGCAAACTGGAATAATTTGACGAGGGTGAAAGTAGGGGCATAAGCTCTGTCTAAAGGAGCAGCCGCTATCCTCAGCAGCCCCTGGTCACCACCTGGAAATGCAGGCCTGGTATTGCCAGATTTAAAAGGATGACAGAAACTCAGATCTTATATAAACTATCCTCGTTTTAATGTAAATTAATGCCAATTCCTAAAACTCGGTGTGTCCCAAGAAAGCCACTCTTTGGGTTGGGTTTGGGTTGTGAACAACTACGTTGTGGTCCATTGCCAAGAGCAGCACTTGCCCCAGTGTCTGAGTCTAGATGACTCTGCAGGACTCCCCCAGCTTTCTTCATGGGGGGCTTCATTTCCCCACAAGCAGCTCCTGCCACTTTCCAAGATCCAGGAAGGTGAAACTGATCCCACTGTCCTTGATGCTCTGGCCGTTATGACTCTCAGAGTGAAAACTCAGCTAGATCACGGAAATTACTTCTACCCTCAAGTTTCCCCTTTGTACACACATATAGATTCATATACTGTCATGGGAAATGCTCCTGTACCAAACATCCCAGAAATTTCATGAAAGAGGAGGTAGGGAAGAATTGGATAAATACATGAGTTAACTAGGTGTTGGGTTGGGGACCATCTCCTCTCTTATCCTGACCTTGACCTTCTTCCAGGCCCATCTGGACATGCGTATTTCTCAGGGTTCTTTGGTTACAAGGAACAGAAGGCCACTGTGGCTGGCATCAGGAAAGGGGAATTTTTTGGAAGAAGCAGCAGTAACTTAGAGAATATAAAGAAGTAGAAAGAAAGAAAGAAAGAAAGAAAGAAAGAAAGAAAGAAAGAAAGAAGAAAGAAAGAAAGAAAAAAGAAAGAAAGAAGAGAGGAAGGGAGAGAGGGAGGGAGGGAGTGTGGGAAGGAGGGAGAGGAAGGAAGGAAGGAAGGAAGGAAGGAAGGAAGGAAGGAAGGAAGGAAGGAAGAAAGGAAGGAAGGAAAGGAAGGAGGGACGGAGGGAAGGAGGGAGGGAGAGAGGTAGGAAAGAAGTGAAGAACCAGTGTGGGAGTGTGAGGAAGGATCTGGAACCAGCAGTGTGCAGGCTGAGTCACAGTCTGACTCAGGTCATGATCTGAGACTGATGAATTCCAATGCTTTGGCACCTGCTGTTTAGGACTCAAATTCAGAGACGTCGGCCTTGCCTGGATATTGCGCCCTCCCTTTATCAATCTCATCAAGACCTTTACAAAATTGGGAGAGTGAATCCCCAGAGGGAAATATGGGTGAGATTTAGGGAAAGAATGGATGTGCTAAATGGATCTCGTTGAAGTGTATTGAACTGAGCCAGACCTCGTAGAGTTGAGGAGTCTAGCATGGGAACATTCATTCACTTCCTTATTTCTCGTGAATCCAAGGGGACCCATTGTAGCTGGGATGAATCATGATCGTAGGAAGAGGCCTCACTTAGGCAGTTGGACAAAGCAGGAAGCGGAGGTCCCCAGAGCTGCTTCTCGGCTCCAGAATGGGGCAGGCCTAACCAGGCCTCCAAACAACACCCCCACCCAGGCAACCTCCATGCTGTACCTCCCCCAAGCAAGCTTCTCTGCTCCCCACACCCCTCCGCATGGGCAGACTGTCCTGGCCTTTGTGCCCCTTGGCCGACTGCCCTCCCCTGGCGCTGAGCCCCCAGTGCCCGGTTCTAGATCCCTATCTCATCCCTCAGGTGGGCAAGGTTTGGAGCCCTCTCCACGCCATGTGGTTAAAAGCTCAAATCAGATATGTACGGCCCTGGACCTGAGCTCTGGTTTCTCAGATGTGTAAGCCGTGGATACTATGGACCGTAAAGGACTATGCAGAGGATAGCAGGGGGTACCATACATACAGATGTTCAGTAAGCATCTATTGGTTTACAAGTACTTACTGAACAATTACCGCACGCCAGCCTCCTTCCAGCCTCAGGGCATGGAGCAGGACAGGACCGACCAGCCCCGGCCCTGCTGGAGAAAGACAGCAGTCACATAAACAAACACATACACAGCGTATCTCCAGGAGTACTATGCACAGTCAAGAACAAGGGGGGAGGGGTGGAGGTGAGGTCTACCTGCCGGAGGGGAGGGCTCCCTGCCCAGCCCAATCCGTGCACGGCCTCCAGCTGTCGGCCCCTGCAGGGTCTGCCTCCCAGCAGAGAGCTGCCTCCAGAGGCCCAAGCTTTCCCGGGGCAGCCTCCATCCGGGAGCTCAGCGACCTGGCCTGGAGAAGCAGAACCATTTGGGCCCCTTAGGGACCTCT
Source organism: Ailuropoda melanoleuca (assembly GCF_002007445.2). Lineage (NCBI taxonomy): Eukaryota > Metazoa > Chordata > Mammalia > Carnivora > Ursidae > Ailuropoda > Ailuropoda melanoleuca. The sequence goes on along the minus strand of NC_048229.1, from coordinate 43,525,858 downwards.
GACCAGTGACCCTGGCTCCCAAGCTCCTGGCATCACGGTGCCGCTGCTTTCTCTGCCCATGTCTGTTTCTACCCTCTTCTCCACACAGATGTCCCTTCCTCTTAAACCTTGTTTCCTGACTGCCGTCTCTGCATCTGTTCCCTTCTCTGGACTCGACAGCATCAGAGGCTATAGGCCACTTATGATTGTAGGTAGGAGTCAGGGACAGACTCTAGGCAGAGCCCAGAACCAATAAGGACAGGAGCACTGAGACCAATTGGGGGAGACTGGTCTACAACAGAGCCACGTGTGCAAAGGCCCTGGGGAAAGGAGGAACATGAGCCAGGAGGCAGGTGTGGTGGTAGTGGAGTGGGTGAGGGGAGATGCAGTGGGGGATGAGGTCACAAAGAGCACAGAGGCCCAGGTGCCATGGGCCTTAAGGTCATTAAATCCTGGCTTTTACTCCCAGTGAAATGGGAGAAGCCATGTGTGTTTTGAGCTGGCTGAGTCCGGCGATCTGTGTCATTTTACGTGGAGCACTCTGGCTGGTGTGCAGACAACGGGTTGTGGGGGGCCAGGCAGGAGCGGGGGGCCGGGAGCTAGCTAGGAGAGGATTTTGGTGGTCGCAGCTGTAAGATGGCTATGATCGCCTCTTAAGAGGTGGCAGTGGCCGCCACAATACGGTCATGAAGCACTCGTAACAGTACTTGCCATCAGAGCGGTTGGCAGGTCAAGGGAAAGGGTGCCCCCCACCTGGCCGCACTGGGTGGCCACACCGAGGTTGCACAGCTCACCCACAAGTGGCCTCCTATGACACAGTGAGTGCGTCCAACCAGAGCTTTAGTAACCTGAATGGGCACATGGCTGGTCCCAACCCTTGGCTCTGAGAAGACCTGTGGCACCCAAATGCCCAGCTCTGCCGATGTCGATTTCACCTTCCAGAAGTTTCCTCCCTCGTTTTAGCTGCCATGCCGTCTTGTTCAGCAGAGGGCTGGGCAGGGCATGTGTTCTTGGACTGGTGCAGCAGCCGCAAAGCTCAGCCCCGGATGTGGCCAGGAGAGGCTGGGTGGGCCTCCCTCTGCTCCTCCTTCCCAGACTGCCTCCTTTCCCTCAGATGTCTCTTTGTCTGGCCAGGGGAGCTACTGTGGGTTGCTGGCACAGTGCAAACAAGCAACCCGGCGCGGAGAGGGATCTTGAGGCCCCCGCTCCAGAGCAAATTCCATAATCAACTAGACTGAGTGATGTGTTTAGGAGGCCAAGGCTGATACAAACTGTAATTCACATTCCCTGGGCGCCCTGCTCTGTAATAAAGCCTGGATGTCAGACAGCCCAGCCAAGAGCTAACATACCTGTTTGAACTAGTCTTGTGCCAATGGAAACACGGCAGAAAAGAAAAACATTTAGCCAACTGTCTAATGCAAATGGGTTCTTTTCAGCCCAGGGAAGACCGATCACCTACGCGGGGCCATACGGGTATGTTAAATGTTCATACGTAATAAAGCGTCGATCCGCTCTTCTTTGGTGTTCATCAAGCAACGTCCCTGTAAATACACAGTCACTAATAACATGGTGACGGGCTTTCAGACCCTGCCTGGCCCACCCAGACTCCGAGCAGGACCGTGCGTGGCCCGCGTCGGCTGCGCTGCGGGCACGCGGCGGCCACCCCGGGGTGCTTGCGGACGCAGCGTCACACGGGGAGCACGTTCAGCCCTTTCTGAGCGGCGTGAAGCGGTATTAATTTCTAAGTGACCCTGTTTAATCAAAACTTCCACGGTAACACCATTTAGCGTGAGCCCCATCAGCAAATTTCAAAATACAGGTTTCGCTGGCAAAATAGCCCCATGTTGCCGGTTCGTCGTCAAATATGTATTTAGCCCCCCGAGAATCCTTTTCACTAAGCCAGCAGCTCCAGCATGCACAATGGTTTAATCGTATATTGTTCTCTGAGTACTAACCCTTTACAAATCATATGACATAAAAAGAAAAATAAGTAACATTGTAAAGACAGTAATGAGAACCGTTGAGCTAAAGTGCCTCTTAAAGAAATCCTAATAAATTCCAGAATTTCTAGTCTTCTGGCAAGCTTTCCATTTAGAACAAAATCAATGATCAATGGCTGCAACGAGTCGGCATGAGGCTTGCATGCCTCCAGAGCAGGGAAAACTCATAGACGAAAGATGACATTTCAGGAAAAAAAGCTGACATTGAGTCCATCACTGTCATCGCTTCTGCCATAAAGCAGCTTCAAATATTAAAACATTTTTCATCTGTGCTGCATTATTGGCACCAGAAATTGTTTTCTCTCTGTCTGGTGCGCACTTGAACTGCAGCAGCGCTCCCCGGAGACTCGGGATTGTTACCAAGGCCTCATAACATATTGGCAGTTGACGCGGTGCTGTTCGTGTACACTTGCCACTCACACGGAGCCTCCCCTCCCCCCGCCCGCAGGCGCAGACCCAGGGCGCGCTAGGGACGCCGCAGCCAGACCCCGGAGCCCAGGGGCGGCGTGCGACCCCGTGGCTCCCCGCGCTGCGCACCGCTTTCCTCTGGCCACACCCCCCCAACGCACCCCTCACCTCGCCCCTGCCCGGCCCCCAGGCTGCCCCCCTCTCAGACCTGGCATGTCCCAGGAGGTTGTCACAGGCCTTTGGAGTTCCGAGGTTTTGGCTACACAGGGGGAAGTCTTTAACATAAGGCAGACATAAGCTGCTTTTCCTTTCATTTCCGTGGCCCGGTGTGAAGATGGAGGGAAAGAAGGACGCACAGTGCTCACTGTTTAGACGGTGACAGCTTTGTCAATCTGGAGGGACAAATGGCTGGGAAGGGAGTGTGGGCGCTGGGTGATTGACATCACCCAGCGCCCCCCCCTGCCCCGCCGAGGGTCACTTTGTAGAGGATGTTCTTGGGGGCCCCTGCCTGGAAGCCCGAGGGGAACAGAGTGCCCTGAGCTGAAAGGCTTGCAGGGCGACAAGGGGGGAGGAGAGGCACCACCTACCGATTTGGGAGTCCCAGCTTCTGTACGAACCGGGACCCAGGATCTAGGGAGCTTTTATGTTTGTGTGGCTGTGGACCACCTCAACCGCTCCCAGTGCTCCCCCTTGAACAACATCACGATGTCCTTTTCCTCTCCAGGAGAGCAGCCAGCCCTGCTCCAAGGGTCTTCCTCGCCAGGAGAAGGTGCTCTTAGGGGGCTGCTCTGGCCGAGCTGAGTTTGGCACGCCTAGGGTTTTGGGTTAGAGCCGGACGGGTGGCCAGTGGATGGCAGGACCCCTGGCTGTCCTGACCGGGGCGTGCTCTCGTGGCCTTTGGACTGCAGGGCTTGGCAGGGTGGGGGTTCCTGCAGGGTCAGGCAGACAGTGAGGGCAGACACAGTGCTTACATAGACTTCTCCAGGAGGAGAAGGTTTTCAGGTCATTAAATAAAACCTGCTTTAATTCTGAATAAAATCAGAAGGAAAAAAACCAGAACTTTTAGGGCCCAAGATTCCATTTGTCACGACATCAATGCTGTTGTAAAATGGGCTTTTGAATATTTTTTATGCAGTGAGAGGCCCACAAAGACAAAGTACCTAGGGCCCTGTGACAGGTGGGCCACACAGCCAGCTCGGTGCTTGGGTGAGGAGTTTCTAAAGCCTGCAGGTGGCCACAGAGCTTCCGGGCAGGTCTCACAACAGTGTCCCCTCCCCCCCCACCCCCACCCCTTGCTCTCAGAGTCCAGGCCAATGTGGCTGTGGAACTGGGCCCTCGGAGTGGGCAGAGGGGAATGGAGGATGGGGGTCTGTATCCCACAGACCCTATCTGTGTTGTGTCCTCACCTCCGAGACTCTGGGAGCCCCTGGCCAGGGCTCCAGGGAGCCGTGGTCCAATAAATAAGGAGATAATCACAAGTCTGTAAAGAACTAGATTTTGGGAACAATGTGATGGCTTGCCGCAGACAGACAGAGGTGATCCTGCTGGAGAGACAGGGTACCTCCTTGGGACGGGCCTTTGAGACGACCCTGCAGAGAAGGGCCCCTGTCAGTGGGAGGAGGGCCTGCGAGACACCATCTGACCACTAACCACAGGGAGAGGCCGGAGCAACTTGCAAACCTTCGTGTCCCTGACCCCCAAACCCACGCTCCTCTCCCAGCGGCCACAGTTTCTTCCTGTGCCCTCCCCCACTCACACCTTGGCTCCTTCCTCAGATGACACATCACCCATCACCCCGGGGAAGGAGCCCTCCAGTGGATGCAAGCACCAACATGCTTTGAATACAGTGCTTACTCTCACTGAGTCTCATTTGCTCATCAGCCAAATGGAACTCATAGTCTCAAGTACCTGGTATACAGTGGGTGCTTAATACACAGCAGCGAGGAAGCATGGAGAAATCAACAGGTGTAGCCCTTCACACTGGGCTACTTGCGAACTCACTCTGCAGGCTTCTCCTCACCCCTCTGGCTCTTTGGATAGCATGCAGGGGACTTCTCCCCTGCCTCCAGGGCCCCTCGACACTTTACATCTTACAGGCACCCAGACCTTCAACACCGCCCCCAAAGCTCCCCATTCTCCTAGAATCCCCATCAGCTAACGGAGGAGCAATCCAGGTGCTCTGCTCTCGGAACCCACCCCATAACCCAGGGAAGTGTGCACATTCTTCTCTGCAAGGGTGTGCTGGGGAGCCAGGGAAGGAGGAGCTGTGTCCTCACTCTGACCCTGAGGTCTGCAGAGCAACCCCCCCCCCAAGAACAGAGCAGAGCCCTGGCCGGGTGGGAGGGAGGAGGTGGGGAGGCTTCCAGCCCCCAACCCCCCAAGGGCAGGTTTCAGCCCCACCTGAAAACCCCAGGCAGCCAGCGGGCCAGGCTGGGGTGGGGAGAGGGGAGGGGCAGAGCCAGGTGTGAGGGAGGCTGGCATCTGGCTCCCACCCGTCCGTCCTAGCTCCTGCCTTCCTTGCCTTTAATAACCATCCCGGCAGCCAGGGAGCGGCAGATAAAAACATGCCGGGTTTGGCAGTGCAGGCAAGCGGAGGGTGGATTATCAGGGCATTTAGAGGAAGGGGAAGGGAAGAGAAGGAGCGCGAGACAGAGACCACACAGGGAGCCATCTGCCACGACTTCACTTGCTGCTCCGGAAACTGACAGACACTCCTTGAGCAAGGCCCAGGCCCGTCAGATGAGTCAATCAATCAAAAAAATTCTTATGAAACTTAATCATAGAGGGTCGTGTTAGGGAGTGGGGAACAGATTAAATTACCACGGTATTAGATACGGGAAATGATTTCTGTCAAAACCATCTTTACTGCAATTATAATATGTTAATTATGTATTTCATTAAGTAAGTGGATTAGAGGCTGCACAGATGAAATCATGTGAAGGCTTTGAATCATTTGCCGAGCACGGTGGGAGGACTCCGGCGAGTGGAACCCGGTTAATTTGGAAAACTTTCACATGCTAAATGTGATCTTTTTGGTGGTGGTTTTGTTTCCTGACCCCGGCCCCCAGCGCGGGCGGAGGAAGCCCACGGCTCCCGGGTTGCTGAAAGGGTCCAGCAGCTGCCTCCCCGGCCCTGGGGCTGCACAGAGGATGGACACCGCTTGTCCCTGACCATCTGCTGGCCATGTCTGCGAAGTCCTCACCAGGTTCATAGCCAACAGGCCACGGGTGCAAAGACAGAATGGCATGGCCGTGGCCAAGCCGCTATGTGGTATCCACGTGCCTGTATTCCGGCCCCCTTGTCACGTGCAAATGCACTTCCCATTGACCCTTGGAAAAGCTCCTCGTTGGGAAGAGAGCTTGGAGGAGCTGAAGCGGGATCTCACCGCCGTGCAGAAGGCTGCCCAGCTACGGACAGCTCCCACAGCCACAGGAAGATGCAACCAGATGTTTTATAGCACCTATTCCAAGCTGATGTGTTTAATTCTCTCTCCCTCTGGGCTCTCCTTTTCTGGTAAGCAGTAAGGGAGGAGGGCTACTTAGCCAACTGGTTTCCAGGAGCCACTGTCTGTAGGGGTGAAGCAAGGCCGTGGGCTGAGGACAAACCTGTACCACCCACGACCCTTTAGACCACCATGGTGTGGTCCGTCCCTCCATAAAAGGGGGCGCTCTCTTCTCCATCTAAGCTCAGAATCTGGTGGAACTGCCCATCTCACCTTCAGTTCAGAGACCCAGAGACCACCAAGAAGCAAATCCTTTAGCCCTCTGCAGCCCCCCATCCCCCACGCTTCTCCTGTTCTGAAGCTCCTCCGGGATTTGAGGGGGCAGTTGAGCCATCAAGAAAAGACAATAAGAGTTAATAATTATGTTTCAAAAAGAGGAGGTATCCAGTGCTCATAAATGTCCTGGGTCCCTGAGAATTTGGAGTAACAGTCATAGCACAAGGGAGTTTTGATAAAGGGAAGGAAGGCGAGGAGGCAGGCGGACAGGCCCTGCTGGTGTGCATGGCGGCGTAAGTGACGGGAAAAGGTTGGCTGATTTGATGAAAACCCCATCAGCCTCTCTGGGGAGATATTACTTTCCTCATTATTCCACTGATTGGCCTTATTTCATCTGAAGAATGCCACACATTCCTTAAGGCCTGGCAAACCTCTTTAACAATATCCAGGAAAAAAAAAATCTATCACCTCCTTAATCGAAACAACAAGGAAATTAACACAAGTCCTCTTCTTCCTGGGAGATCAGTTGAGAGACTCACCCCAGTCCCTTTCTTCTGACCCAGCCACCCACTCCTCAACCCCCAAAATTATCAAATAGATTGCCTAAATGATGCACACATAGGATGGTTGTGGGAGGAGCTTGTTCTCTGATATGGCAGGGGCCGGAGATGCTTTATAAATCCCATAAGGAGAACAAAGACTCAGCCGGGACCCCAGCATCCCCCTTTTGCACAGACACAAAGTCCTCATGTGATTGGCTGATCCAGGATGAACGCAGTGTTCAGGAGAGTTTGTCCTGATGCAGGAGAATCGGTTTCGTCCCTAACGCTAGCAGAGTTTCACTTACCAGCCCAACAGCAGGGAGGAAGTATAAAACCCGCTTGTGAAATTCAGACTGAGACTGGCGTTATCAATGGCCTGGAGCTTGCAATAACTGTTAAGTGCATTTTTTTTTTCATTATTCTTTAGCAAAGAGGTAAGATTTAATGATGTAAGTTAACAATGGATGATAATTTAAAGTGGTGACAATAGTTTAATTATTCACACACACACAAAAGTTAACTTCATAACTTATTTCTTTGTAAGAACAAGTTCATTTAAAATATTTTGAACTGTGCATACAATTATCACATAGACTCTTTCCTTCATGGGGCTTTGTAGAGACAAAGAGTCAATTCTCCCAGTAAATTTCTCACTAGACAGTTGTACAGACTGAGAATTCTGTCTCGTGAAAAGAAGAAGGAGCAGAGGAGGAGGAAGAGGAAGAAGGAGAAAGAAGGAAGGAAAGAAGGAAGGAAGGGAGGAAAGGAGGAAGGGGAAGGAAGGCGAAGGGAAGGAAAAAGGAACAAAAGTCCCATCATTGGGTTTTGCCTAGAATTTCCCGAGGACTCGGGAATGGGATGGGTCGTTCCATACTGCTGTGTCTTTCCCAACTCCCCTATAGTGTGTGTGTGTGTGTGTGTGTGTGTGTGTGTGTGTGCACATTTGTGTATGTGCATGGCGGGTATTCCTATATTTTATCAGCCTCTCTCAGAAGGCCTGTTTTTCCATTTCTCTGATGTGACAATCCAAGGCTAGAGATGATGTCGGGGTGGGGGGAGTACAACTTCAAGGGTGACTGGAAAAGAAAGGAAGAAGAACCAATATATACTGGATTTGGGGGACATCTTCCTGAGTTCAGAACTTGTGAATGATCTCAGGGTCATATCATTGTAATCTGACTGACTACCAGAGCAAGGGAACCTTACCAAGGAGTTTCAACTACGCCAAAGCCCCAGGGCTCTGAGATGCAGATGGCACCATTTCAGGGACCTGACATTCCTGGGTGGGGATGCAGCCGGCTCTCGGCAACTTTCCACCCCCTCCTGAATTGTCCGCCATGTAAAAATGCAGAATTCAACCATGCCCAGTGCCCCATCCCTTTCAGGTCCTTAGTTTCTCTTTGCTGCCTAGCTGCTATGATCCATCTCCACTGGTGACAACCGTTTCAGAAACTTCTAGAATACACTGGAATGACACCTGAGACACCATCACTAGACCCATGTCTTCATGCTGTTGCCTTGAAAGAAAGCATCTTAAAATCCTCCTAAAACCAAAGAAGTAAAACTCGGGTTGGGTCAACATAGCGCCACTGTTCAGATAAAAATATTACAATATCATCAAACACATAGATACATGTTTTAAGCCACCAAATACCTGAACGTCATTGAACACTTGGATAACCAAATATGGCAATTTCATCCAGTCTATTTGCAATGACCCACTTAGTATAATCATCTCATTGGACAGTTTTACAGATCAGAAAGCTTTTGGATAAAACCGTAGTAATTCTGCCACCGAAGTTCAGCTATTTGCTATGGTCTGGTGTCACATCGCTACAGTTGATGAGACTGCGTGATATATAAAGACCAGTTTACTACCATGATGGCTTATCATTAAAAAAAAGATTTTTAAAGAAGACTATAACACAGAACTCAATATTCCTGCTGAAAAATATGTACCCTAGACTACAGACCTTCAACAATCTGGAGACCCATGCTTCCATTCTTCAAAAGAGAAGAGCTGTGCATGAAATTTAGTTCCCTCTCCCTCCTCCTAGTCAAGCTAAAAGCAGAGAGGAGGGGTGGAAAGACATTCATTTGAGCTGAGAGTAAAGTGCCATCGGAAACTCTGAGCGACTATTGAAGGTCGTGACCATCAAACCAGTGATGTCTGGTTGGTGCTCAATAAAGACCGTCCGTTGCTTTTTGACCAGATACCTCTTTGCTCCTTAATATTGCTCCACATGCTGGGTATTCTCTATTATTTGACCCTCTTCTGTTTTGCTTTGTAATTATCATCACCTAACCTTTTATTACTTTAAGGTTTAGTTGCTTATTACCTGTCTTGCCTTCCAGAATGTGAGCTCTATGACAGCAAGGGATTTGTCCTTCTTGTTGGTCATGTAGGATATGCCTTACATAGTGCCTGGCCCATGTGGGTAACCAATTATTATCTGTTGAACACATGAGTAGGTATTGNATACCCTAGACTACAGACCTTCAACAATCTGGAGACCCATGCTTCCATTCTTCAAAGAGAAGAGCTGTGCATGAAATTTAGTTCCCTCTCCCTCCTCCTAGTCAAGCTAAAAGCAGAGAGGAAGGGTGGAAAGACATTCATTTGAGCTGAGAGTAAAGTGCCATCGGAAACTCTGAGCGACTATTGAAGGTCGTGACCATCAAACCAGTGATGTCTGGTTGGTGCTCAATAAAGACCGTCCGTTGCTTTTTGACCAGATACCTCTTTGCTCCTTAATATTGCTCCACATGCTGGGTATTCTCTATTATTTGACCCTCTTCTGTTTTGCTTTGTAATTATCATCACCTAACCTTTTATTACTTTAAGGTTTAGTTGCTTATTACCTGTCTTGCCTTCCAGAATGTGAGCTCTATGACAGCAAGGGATTTGTCCTTCTTGTTTGTCATGTAGGATATGCCTTACATAGTGCCTGGCCCATGTGGGTAACCAATTATTATCTGTTGAACACATGAGTAGGTATGTGTCTCTTCAGTTTGCTGATCATTAGATGATCTTTCCCTCCCTTAATCTAGAAGGTTTGTTGACACACTGAACGGAAGAAAGGATTAGGAGAACATAAACTATCGTAGAGCCATTGGCCTAAATCTTTGTTCCCCTACATTCGGCCTGTTCCGTATGAGTTTATACTTCTTTCCATTAAAGGGGCAACATAAATTTCCTCACCTATGGACCTTGAGTCTCATCAAGAGACTGGCTTTGACCAATAAAATGAGACTGAAGTGACACTGCTTCAATTCTGAGCCTTGGCTTTGAGAGGTCTTGTTTCTGCTGACCCCTTGCACTTCTGCCATCACCATGAGAACACAGCCAGGCTGGTCTATTGATCCAGGAAAAGAATACAAGACCTTAGAGCAGAGCAGAGCAGCCCAGCCGAGCTCAATCTAGATGGACCAAACCCCAACTGCCCCACTGCTGCGCGAGTTACACACGCTTCTCACTGTACACCGGTGATACCACGCTCTTGTTTGTTACGCAACAATGCGAGGCAATGCTTCATCTTCTCTCTCGACTGTGTGGCAACCAGTCCCTTGGATGAACGACCCTGCACTTGAGACATTGAGTTGGCCAAAATGACCAAGGTGGACATATCCATGTCCAGACCAGGACATGTGTCCTTCATCATTCAGTGGACAGCAGGGGAGGCAGAAGAGAAGCAGTCATACCAGAGTAAATCTGACTAAGTGCCATCACTGCATTCTGCATTCCCCACACTTTGTCTCCTCTAGTCCTTCGTGGGTGAAGATGCTCGGCTTGCTGACGGGACACCGCTTGCCCCGGCCCCACACCTAAGAAGTCTAGGGAAAGTCTTTTAACTGTTCTCCTAGAGAGCATTCCAAAGATAAGGACCAAGTCTGTCTGCAATCAGAAAAAATGGGTAGAAGGGCAGCACTACCCACTAATGGGGCCGGTCTCCCCCCCTCTCCCCTCCCTCTCCAGTCCCAAGAGTGCCTTTGGCCTCATCTAGACATGGGCCCACGCTTTGCCGTCCCACCTTCTTACCTGCCTTAGATAACCCCCTCCAATAGGGAGCAGCACAGCACACGAGAGATGTTGGAATTCTGCCTTCAAGATGACAACACTTTTAAAACGAAGGAATAACCCTAAGTCCGATTTGTTTCTTTGTCAGGCTCTCCAGAGTTTTGTTGTGAGAAAGTGATCATCCCTTTGGGAAATGGAATAATTGTGACTTGCGTTTGGTGNCAGTCTATTTGCAATGACCCACTTAGTATAATCATCTCATTGGACAGTTTTACAGATCAGAAAGCTTTTGGATAAAACCGTAGTAATTCTGCCACCGAAGTTCAGCTATTTGCTATGGTCTGGTGTCACATCGCTACAGTTGATGAGACTGCATGATATATAAAGACCAGTTTACTACCATGATGGCTTATCATTAAAAAAAAGATTTTTAAAGAAGACTATAACACAGAACTCAATATTCCTGCTGAAAAATATGTACCCTAGACTACAGACCTTCAACAATCTGGAGACCCATGCTTCCATTCTTCAAAAGAGAAGAGCTGTGCATGAAATTTAGTTCCCTCTCCCTCCTCCTAGTCAAGCTAAAAGCAGAGAGGAGGGGTGGAAAGACATTCATTTGAGCTGAGAGTAAAGTGCCATCGGAAACTCTGAGCGACTATTGAAGGTCGTGACCATCAAACCAGTGATGTCTGGTTGGTGCTCAATAAAGACCGTCCGTTGCTTTTTGACCAGATACCTCTTTGCTCCTTAATATTTCTCCACATGCTGGGTATTCTCTATTATTTGACCCTCTTCTGTTTTGCTTTGTAATTATCATCACCTAACCTTTTATTACTTTAAGGTTTAGTTGCTTATTACCTGTCTTGCCTTCCAGAATGTGAGCTCTATGACAGCAAGGGATTTGTCCTTCTTGTTTGTCATGTAGGATATGCCTTACATAGTGCCTGGCCCATGTGGGTAACCAATTATTATCTGTTGAACACATGAGTAGGTATGTGTCTCTTCAGTTTGCTGATCATTAGATGATCTTTCCCTCCCTTTCTAGAAGGTTTGTTGACACACTGAACGGAAGAAAGGATTAGGAGAACATAAACTATCGTAGAGCCATTGGCCTAAATCTTTGTTCCCCTACATTCGGCCTGTTCCGTATGAGTTTATACTTCTTTCCATTAAAGGGGCAACATAAATTTCCTCACCTATGGACCTTGAGTCTCATCAAGAGACTGGCTTTGACCAATAAAATGAGACTGAAGTGACACTGCTTCAATTCTGAGCCTTGGCTTTGAGAGGTCTTGTTTCTGCTGACCCCTTGCACTTCTGCCATCACCATGAGAACACAGCCAGGCTGGTCTATTGATCCAGGAAAAGAATACAAGACCTTAGAGCAGAGCAGAGCAGCCCAGCCGAGCTCAATCTAGATGGACCAAACCCCAACTGCCCCACTGCTGCGCGAGTTACACACGCTTCTCACTGTACACCGGTGATACCACGCTCTTGTTTGTTACGCAACAATGCGAGGCAATGCTTCATCTTCTCTCTCGACTGTGTGGCAACCAGTCCCTTGGATGAACGACCCTGCACTTGAGACATTGAGTTGGCCAAAATGACCAAGGTGGACATATCCATGTCCAGACCAGGACATGTGTCCTTCATCATTCAGTGGACAGCAGGGGAGGCAGAAGAGAAGCAGTCATACCAGAGTAAATCTGACTAAGTGCCATCACTGCATTCTGCATTCCCCACACTTTGTCTCCTCTAGTCCTTCGTGGGTGAAGATGCTCGGCTTGCTGACGGGACACCGCTTGCCCCTGGCCCCACACCTAAGAAGTCCAGGGAAAGTCTTTTAACTGTTCTCCTAGAGAGCATTCCAAAGATAAGGACCAAGTCTGTCTGCAATCAGAAAAAATGGGTAGAAGGGCAGCACTACCCACTAATGGGGCCGGTCTCCCCCCTCTCCCCTCCCTCTCCAGTCCCAAGAGTGCCTTTGGCCTCATCTAGACATGGGCCCATGCTTTGCCGTCCCACCTTCTTACCTGCCTTAGATAACCCCCTCCAATAGGGAGCAGCACAGCACACGAGAGATGTTGGAATTCTGCCTTCAAGATGACAACACTTTTAAAACGAAGGAATAACCCTAAGTCCGATTTGTTTCTTTGTCAGGCTCTCCAGAGTTTTGTTGTGAGAAAGTGATCATCCCTTTGGGAAATGGAATAATTGTGACTTGCGTTTGGTGGCTATATATATATATATATATATATACACACACACACATACACACATATGTGTATATATACATATATGTGTGTGTATATGTGTGTATATATATATATATATATATATATATATGAATTCACAGTGGAGTCATTCAAGGGCTTGTGATGGCTTCTGCTCCAGGGAGGTGAAGAAGGGCCCCTTGGGTTCTAAAGCTGTATTGCTCAGGATTCTCCAGAGAGAATCCACAGGTGATCCCTCTCGATTGTCTCTGGAGAATCCATCTGAAGCANCTCCAGAGGGAATCCACAGGCAATCCCTCTTAATTGTCTCTGGAGAATCCATCTGAAGCACGCCGAGAATACACCCTGCGTAATGAGCCCATGACCACACTGCCTGGCATTTCTTGGACCTATCTGCCTCCCCCATTGAGCTGTGTACCCCCTGACGTCGGGGACCATGTTAGAGAAAACTCAGCTCCTGTAAATATGCAATAAAAATAAATGAGCTGAAGTTAGTCACATACTTTTTCTGTTCCTTGTTATTTTGTGTCTCCGCACCCCTAGAGTGTATGCTCCAAGAAGACAGGACGCATTAGCCATTGCATTTAATGTGTATTTATGAACCCCAAAACAGTGTTGGACATAATATGGGTGATGAACAAATATTGCTGGCTGAACGGATGGCTAGGAGCAGAGAGAGTGTGATTTTTCCAGAACTTGGGTAACAATAACACCAGTCACCAGATGCCTTGCATTCTCTTGAGGTGGTCTTTCCTATTCCAATGGTCACTGTTCTCTGTATTTAAAAAAAGAAAACACAGAGCCAGTATATTCCTAGGGTGGCAGGACCTCCCACCTGCACCAGTCTGGGTTGGCCAGAACAGGAGCAGATATCAGACAGCTGCCCGGGGTGTCTATTTAAAGTGAAGAGGCTTTCAGTCCTGGATCATTATCCACCTGCAGAAGTATAAAGATCTTCATGAAAGCACCATCTTTTCTGGTGATCACACCTCTAGAAATGATGTTATAAGGCCAGGAAATTGATTTCCTGCATTGCAAAAATCATTCCTGGGGTCATCAGGGTCAAAGCCAACTGGTTCATAGATTTCTTTTTTTTTCCTTTTTTTTTTATGAGATAAAGTGCAATATTGTTTTGTGGGTTAAGCCTAATAAGATGTGATCAAATTCATCCTTTGAATAAGTATTATGGCTTAATACAAGCAGCCAACCTTGGTCCCTTCCTTAGTCATACCTATAGAATTGCTCTCCCCCCGTGAGCAAGAAGCAGAGGGTGGTGGGGCACACAGGGACAGGGCTGGCAGTCATCTTCCGTTATCCAGTGTGATCAGATCAAGGAGTCTGTCCTATACAGGCTATGAGATTGAAAGGGGGAGAAATGGCACCTTCCCGCATGGCAGCAGAGTGACAAATCAGTAGGACCATTTCAGAGAGCAAAATGGCCGTAGGTATTGAATCAAAAATATGCTGACACCCTAACCCAGCAATGTTCTTGTAGGAATTTAATTTAGAGAAGCTCTCTTGAAGATACACAGGAAGACCCATATGAATAGTGTAATACAGGGAAATGATGACAAGCTATAGAATGTCAATAGCATGGTGGATAAAAAAAATCTTGCTATATTTGAAGAGTAGAATACTGTATAACAGCTAAAATGGATGAACTGGGCCTCTCAGGGGCTCAGTCAGTTAAGCGGCCGACTCTTGATTTCAGCTCAGATCATGATCTCAGGGTCTCTGGGTCATGAGTTCGAGCCCCATATCAGGCTCTGTACTGAGCGTGAAGTCTCCTTGAGATTCTCTCTCTCCCTCTTCCCCTGTCCCATCCCTTGAGTGAGCACGCTCTCTCCCCCTAAAATAAATAAATAAATCTTTTAAAAAATAAAAACTAAACAAAATGAATGAACTAGAATAGGAGTGAGCAGGCTGGAGGCAGCACGCCATATCTTGTCTGCCACCTGCTTTTGTAAATAAAGTTTTATTGACAACTACACCCATTCACTCACACATTGTTTAGGACAATATTCACATATTGTCATGAACGCTTTTGCCCTAGACAAATTGGGGCAGAAACTATGTCTCGTGAAGCCTGAAATATAACTATGTGGCCTTTTTCAGAAAAAATGTACTGATCCCTTTTTATTTTTCTTAAGACTTATTGATTATTTTTAAAAGAGAGCACGAGAAGAGGGAAAAGACAGAGGGAAAGGGAGAAGCAGACTCCCCGCCGAGCAGGAAGCCCAACGCAGGGCTCGATCCTAGGACCCTGGGATCATGACCTGAGCCTAAGGCAGACACTTAACCAACTGAGCCACCAGATGCCCTTGATCCCTTTTTAAATAGAGCCGCACATCTCACCTTGGCTAGAGGGGGAAGACAACGTTGAAAGGGAAGGGCCGATCAGATGTCAGTATGATGTGTCATGACACCATTTCTGTGAATCACACACAAAAATGTGTGAGTATGGACATAAGTACGTCGAAGTGGCCCAAACAGACTGAGAGGATGTCAGCCTGGCTCCTAGTTCTAGCTGCGTCCGTGAGGCCCTAGGAGGAGAGGCGGCCTTGAGAAGAATCCGAAGTTACACGAAGATAATGATTTACTCTTCTCCTACGTAGACTTAGAACGGTCTGACAAAGCTGCACTCCCAGGGGGAGGGGACCATCCCCAGGGCAGTTTTGGCGATCCAGGCACAGGCCGCCCAGTCCGGCCCCACGCTCATTGCTCTGGTGCAGCAAACAATCTCATTATTTGTAAGAGACGGCGCTGACCTAGGGACTAACAGGTTTATGCCAATGCCTAACTCAGACTGTCCTGATTGAGTTTCCCCACCTCTAACAACCCCACATGGAGTTACCAGAGGGCTCATCGAAGACCGTGTCATGCCAAACCATAGCCGCTAGCCACATGTGTCCATTGAACGTGTGAAATGTGTCTGAGCCGAGATAAAATGTGTCGTCTACATAAAATAAATGCCAGGTTTCAAACACTTAGTCTAAAAAATATGTAAGTTCTCTGATTTAGAATGTGTCATATTGATCGATTTGAAATGATAATATTCGGTCTATCAGTGTGTTCGTTTTTTACGGCAGCTGTAACAAGTTACTCGTAACTAGGTGGCTTTAACCATCACAAATATATTATCTTACAGTTCTCTAGGTTCCAAGTCTGACACGGGTCTTACTGGGCTAAGACTAAGGGATTGGCAGGGCTGTTCTAGGAGAGAACTCTTGCCTTACTTTCTCCAGCTTCTAGAAGTGGCCCCACACCCCTCGCCTCCTCTTCTGTCTTCCAGCCAGCAAGCCCTGGCGAGTCCTTCTCACAGGGCATCATTCTGACCTTCTCTCCTGCCTCCCTCTTTCCCCTTAGACCCATATGATCACCCTGGACCCACCCAGACAGTCTAGATAACATCCCGATTTTAACCCAGCAGATGAGTGAATTTAATTCCATCGAAACCTCGATCTTCCTTTGCCAGGTAACATCCAACATCTTACAGGTTCTGTGCATCTGTGAAGGGCTCTTTATATTGCCTATCACCACTGTGCGGAATACAATCTATGATTAAAACTCATTTCACTTGTTGCGTGCTGATTTCGTCACGTGCTTACCAGAAAATGCGAAGTTCCATGCGAGGCTTGCCTTCTCTTTCTCTGGGACAGCCTCGCTCCCAGGCCACGTGTGGCGGTGCTTTGCCCACTCTAAAGTTCACTGATGGCAGGCAACGTTCACTGAAAGACAATGTTTTCCTTGGAGCCACTCTTGAGCATGACAGAAACACACCCCGGCCCTCTCAGTAAATAATACCCACAACAGATCCTGTTTACTGAGAGTTGACTATGTGCCGGGCCCTGTGCCTGGATATTCTTTGGTTTCATCTTGATGGGAATCCTGAGACCCGGTAAGGCTGTTCTTTACATATGACGAGGCAGGCTGCTGAGACAGGAAGAGGTTAAGAAATTGTTCAGGGGCCCTGGGTGGCTCGATCCGTTCAGGATCTGTCTTCAGCCAGTGCTGTGATCTCAGGGTCCTGGGATCCAGGCTCCCTGCTCAGTGGGGAGTCTGCTTCTCCCTCTCCCTCTGCCCCTCCCCCCTGCCTGCGCTTTCTCACTCTCTCTCTCAAATAAATAAAAATCTTTAAAAAAAAAAAAAGAAAAAGAAAACAAAGAAATTTGTTCAAAGTCACACAGCCAACAAGGAGGAGGAGTAGGGGCCAGGCTGTGGGCTCTGGAGACCTCCCCCGCAAGGAGGGTGCCTGTTTTCAAGGGCAGTTTGCATCCCTCGCTGTGTGAAGCTAGATCCTAGATGCTATGGACAGAGGTGTGTGCTCCCTGGCCACCCCCACCCCGCCCCCGGCTCTCTGCCCACAAACCATAAAGGACACCTTCTCTTCGTGCAGCCTGTCCCTGTGACACCCCAGGTGCCTAGTGCCCTGACCAAGAAGCACGTTTTCCCTGGCGTCCACTCTGGTGCTGTCCCTCCACCTCCTCCACGGGCACCCGAGAATGGCTCACTCCGGGCTCTGCACGTGACGGATTTGTACCCCAACACCTGCAGAATCAGGCCTCAACTTCCAAGAACCTTGAGCGAAAGAGCAGTTTGATTACATACAGACATATTCACATATATGCATAAATATATAATTTAAATATCTTTATATATACCTAAAATATTTGTACATGTTCAAATGCTGATATATGCTTCAAATATCTTTTTATACAAGCGGGTACGTGTGTGTGTGTGTGTGTGTGTGTGTGTGTGTGTGTGTGTAAATTTGCCGTGCATCCCCTCGCCTTTCCCATTAATTCCATCCAGCCCCTTCGTGCTCTCTCAAATGATATCTCTACAGCTCAAGATTTTTTCACATGGGTCCAAAGTCAGTGAAAATCTATTTAACATTTATTTTTATGCACCTTAGTATTTCCATGCATGCACACACATACACACACACACACTCATCTCCCATGAAATGCCCCTGATCGCCACATGGGAGTGAATGTCTGTCTTTGGACAGATACATACACTTAAGTACATCTATACTCCCCAGGGGAACATTTTTGAATTATTTTGGTGATCCTAGGTTCTGGATCGCTGACATCGATGCAGTTTTCCATGGTGTGTTTAACCCAAACCACTCACATAGTAAAGAGTCCGCACACCTGCGGTTGTAGTTCGTGTCTTCCTCCTCTCTTCCTAATCTACTATCTCTCTGGCCTCCTTTTAGGCAAATGCAGCATTTGCACCGTAAGAGATGTTTTCTGGAGCTCATCTGCAGCTCCCAATATCTGCATCCCCTCTGGGCCACCGCCCCCCGTGGAGCCCCTAGCTTCTTGGTCCTGATGTGCGCGATCCAATTAGGAGGTCGGCAGATGCATTTTTGGAATCATGCTACTTTGTTTTTTAGCCAGAGCTTGGCAAACACATTCTGTAAAGGACCAGACAGTAAACAGCTCAGGCTTTGCAGGCTGCAGGGGCGGTATTACAACTCCACTCTGCTGGTGGATGGCATGAGTCTCAGACAACATGCCCAAGAGCAGACATGCCCGGGTTTCAAGAAAACTCTTTTAAAAATGGGTGATGGGTCTGAACGTGGCCCACTGGCCAAATTTGCCAAGCCCTGCCAGACACCAACATGGGTTTTTATTTCCGAATGTCTGTAGGTCATTTTCAAATATGTCTAGTTAATGTACCTGGTTAGTACTTTCGGGTCCAAAGGAAAGGGAACACATTGGTGGCTGTGCGGAGACATGATGACAGGGTGAAGGCGACGAGGTGACTCACAGCATCATTCCTTGCTTACCTCATCCTCTTCTCCAACTCTTCTCCGAGGCCCCATGAGCCCCTTGAAGACAGGAGCTGTGTTCCATTCTTTGTCTTGTCCTCCACCCCTAGCACACTGCTTGGCACACAACAGACACACACAGAGTAAGGATGAATGGCACAGAACCACACTGAGAATGAGTTAACTATCATTAGCTAAGATTTTTAAGACCTCATGTATGATTGTCCTTGAAGACATTTTCAGGAAGTTGTGATGATATTCTTGCATGGACAGTTTAAATACGGCTAGTAGCCGATGGTCAGGTGAAATGACCATTTCTGGTGGTTTTGCAAATAGAGGGGAAAAGTTATCTCCTGGGTCACCAAAGTCGTCTTCAAACCCTTGAATGGATTGCTGGATAAGTAGATGAAGGCTTTTCTCACAAACTTTCTTGCATTTTTCTGGGTCACAGAGAGCTGGGTCTACCCTCTTCCACCCCTGGCACACATCACTTCCTGACCATGGAATTGTTGGCTCACCGAGGCCAGAGGAAGCCTCAGAATCCTTGTGCACCCCACAGTCTCAGCAGCCACTCCCCATCGGTCAGAGTTAACCTGTGCTATGAAATCTTTGTTTTCCCCAAACCGAATGTCTGTTGAGTCTGACAGGGTGCTCAGACATGCGCTTGGTGAAGCACGATTTTCCAAATATAGTGAGCGAACAGAAACATGGCACAGGCAGCAATGTCAAAGGAAGGACCACTGGCACTGAGAGAGGCCCCAAGATGTGGAACTCCTGGTAAGTAAAGGAACAATTCCCTTTCCCTAGAGCTCCCGCAGTGTGCGAGGCCCTACATTCAATCTTCTCTGTGCCCAACTGAATCACACAGCAGCCAGTAAGGTAGGTCCCTTCTACTGACTAGATGAGAAAAATGAGGTCCCTAACAGGTCCAAGATCTTCCTAGCATCGGCTGAGAATGATACTCAAGTCTGAGGACACGGAACCATGGAGCCCAGGAAGATGGACTCAGCGGGAGGGGAGAGGTGATGGTTAATTTTCTGTCAACTTGACTGGCCAGAAGGGGCCCAGATGAAACATTATTTCTGGAAGTGTCTGTAACAGTGTTCCTGGTTGACAGATTAACACTGGAATCGGTGGACAGTACAGCAGATGGCCCTCCCCAACGTGGGTGAGCATCCCCCAATCCACTAAGGGCTTGAATAACTAAAAAGGCAGAGGAAGGAGAAATTTGCTCTATTTTTTTTTTTCTGCCTGACTGCTTGAGGTGGGGTATCTCATTTCATCTTCTCCTGCCTTGAAGTAGGATTTATGCCATTGGTTCCCCTGGTTCTCAGGCCTTTGGACTGAGACTGAATTATACCACCAGCTTTCCCGGGTCTCTAGCTTAGAGATGGCATATCATGGGGCTTCTCAGCTACTCCATGTGAGCAATCAATCTCTTGATGATAGAAGAAGAAAGAAAGAAAGAAAGAAAGAAAGAAAGAAAGAAAGAAAGAAAGAAAGAAAGAAAGAAAGAAATAATAGAAAGAACAAGCTTCCATGGAGGCAAATGCATTCTTAGGCTTGTTTGGGAATCATCCTGAAAGAATATGGGTGTGAATGCTTCGATGAATGGATGAATGGATGGCTGAGTGGGTAGATGGATGAGTGGTGGGTAGGTAAATAGATGGATGGGTAGATGGGTAGATTAATGAGTGGGGGTTGGGTGAGTAGATGGATGGGTGGGTGGGTAGAACAATGGATTGACGGATGGATGGATGGATGGATGGATGGATGGAACCAGATGAGATAAAGCAGAATTTGAGGTAGAGTTGGCAGCATTAAGCCTGGAACGAGAAGGTGGAGCCCCTTTATGAAGGACCTCGAATGTCACTTTTCAGAGCTTGGATTTACTTGGGGCACAGGGAGGCATGACAGGTGCAGTGGGGGAATAAAATCATTGGCATGATACGTTAAAAGATGAATATGGCCCCAGGGACATGGGTTAAAAGGATGCAGCCTAGAGGGATTATTGAGTACCACTAATCGTGTGACAAGAGCTATACCAGGCCCCATCCTAAGTGCTTTATGGTCATTCACTCGTCTAATCTCCACAAGGGCCCTAGGAGTTGAGTGCATTTTTATCATCCCTGTACTACAGTGAGGAAGCCAAGGCCCACCTAAGGTTATATACACCGTGAGTAGTGGCAGAACTGGGGCCCAGTCCAGACCCTCGACCCCGACATCCTCCTGGTCAGCCAATGGCCCAGAGGAAAATAAAGGAGACCAGTATGGGGTGCAGGTGGGAGGGTTGCCGCTGGCAACGTGTCAGGTCCATAGCCTCTTAGATAATTGATCTGGAACATCATTTGCCAGCAGACACTTGAAGCCATGGCTCTCCTGACCCTTGGGAGTCTGATTCTCACATCCCCTTCTGGGGGAAGAAGTCTCGGCAGCCAAGGGGCTTCTTTCAGGACCATTTCAGCCTCTCCCTTCCTCTCCCTTCAGCCTGAACCATCAGGGGTCTTGCAGGGGGCAACCCGTGTCTCGCAGCCCTGGCCTGTCGACCCTCTGATCTTATCATTTAGACTCTGCCCCTCTCACCTGTCCCTTAAGACCTGTTGAAGCAGGTGGGCAGTGCATCTTGCCCCACATACTCAGCCTCTCCGGGCTTGGGGTGGGGAGAAGCAGGGAGAGGGGGTTGCTGAGAACTAGAAATCTCCCCAGACAAAAACAGAGCCTTTAACCCAATGGAAGCTGCATTTCAAGACCAGAGTTCCTGGAGCTGGCCCCGCTTTGACAGTCGGCAAGAACCCAAGTGTGTTTAAAAGGCCACTCCCATGTCTCAATGCAGACTGTGGCTTGCAAGGGCTTTCCAGGTAAAGATGAGGTGAAGGCCCCACCTCCCTGCTTGTCCACCCCTGGCACAGATCCCCTCTGCCACTGGTCCTGAGAGCCACCAGGGACCCACTGGGACCCAGGACCTCGGGCCAGCAGCCTGGCTCACCCTTTGGGGTAAGAGGGGTGGTATCATCTGTCCATTTAGACTGTAATCTCCCCAAAGGTGCCCCCGCTGAGCTGGAGCCCTGGGAGGGGCCCGACAAGAGCTGCCGGACAAGGAACATCTCAGGTACGCGGGTTGAAGCCTTCATCATCGCCTAATAACCAAGTGAACAGTTACTGGCTTTTTTTTTTTTTTTTTTTTTTTTTTGTGAGAGTGCAGTGCTTGACCCTTTTAATATTTTCTTTGCTTCCGAGAGCCTAGCACAGTGCTTGACATATAATAGCAGCTCTGTAAATATTTGCTGCGTGAAGGACTGAGTGAGGGGATGACTAAGCTCGAGGCTGGGAGTCACAGCCCCCCAGTTCCAGGCTAAGCTCCATCCTTGTTAGCTGAACCTTCGGCGACTCCCATGCCCTCTCGGGGCCTCAGTTCCCGTGGTGGCAGAAGTGTCGTGGGTGGTGGGCCTCTCGGGGCCCGCCTGCCTTTCTGCCCTGGCTCCCAGGCTGGGTTCAGCCCCCCAGGGTGGCCCCAGCACCCTTCTCCTCTTCCCCTGTCCTGGCAGTGGCAGAGGCTTGCTCTCCTGGCAGCAGGACACCAAATGGTTAAAGCACCACCCATCGTCTTTGATTTATGAAGTGGACGATTGGACCAGGAAGCACAACAGAGACAGCCCTTCTCACTTGCAGAGGGAGGCCCCAGAGAGTAGTAATTCTGTGTACACAAAAGCGAGCGGCAGCCTTGGGCCTCGGCAGTGCCGGAGAGCCCACCCTGCCGAGCCCAGCCCGGGGACCATGCCAGGGCCAGCGTCTGTCCTGCTCTGTGCAGGGATAGAGGCGGCTTTGTCACCTGGGAGGTGCCGTCCACCCATCCCAGGGACCTCTGCGGCCCAGCCTCTGCCCCCTGGGGAACCAAAGTGTAGCCCCGCACCGATCACTGCCCAGCGTCGCCTTTCAGCGGCTGCCAATCTATCAAGATTCAGCTACCGCTGTGAACCCATCAACTCCATGGAAAGGAAAAAAGGAACCCCTCACCACAACCATTATTCATCTGGGCCTGAACTTCAGGTGACCTTTCCCAGTTCCACAGAAGTTGCAGATGGGAGCACCTTGGTGTGTCGGATTTTGTTTTACCCCCTCTCCTTTTCACAGACACATATTTTTTTTTTCCTGCTACGTGACCCTCTTTTGCAAAATTTTCTTTTGCCAGAAGATCGTTGGGTGGTCCATAAGCCAGGATAGGAGCACAAGGCTGGCCTGGCGAGAGAGCAGATTTCACAGGAAAGAAGCCGTCCAAAAAAGAAAAGAAAAGCGTGTGACCTCCTGGGGCTGCAGGAGGGGGGTGGGGAGACCCGAGCAACTCACCCCCAGGCCAACTCACCCCTCGAACATAAACAGGGGTCTTTCTGCACCACAGGCCCTGCCATGACCTGGGGGAGAGCCAATACTGTCCTGCGTGTGTGTGTGTGTGTGTGTGTGTGTGTGTGTGTGTGTGTGTGTCCCTGAGTCGCAATAAGGGTTATGCAGGGTGTAACTCCCTGTGTAAATTTAAAGTGACCTGAGGGACGTAATTACATAAATCTCATCATGAGACAATATACTTTTTATTTGTTTGAATTTTATTTGTATTGGTAAAACTGACCTGAAACTGACACAAGTTTATTAGAAAAAGAACTCTGTAAAAGCGAGTGGGCTGGTCTTCTTACTTAAGATGGATGTGCCAACTTCTAGTATGATTAGAGAAATGGATAACTCACTAACATCTGTGCAAACCACAATAAAAAGGGATTTAGTGTTACCCCAAGGAAGGCAAGAGAGGCTGTCTGTCCATTAAACGCTTTATTACAGTGCCAGCAGCTTTCTTCTAATTCAGTTACTCCTGCACGGCGTTCAGCACTCTGACTGCCTGTCATCCCACCAGACAGTGCTTGGGGCTGGGAGGTTTTGTGCAAGGTAGGTGACAATCAAATGAGCCACTGAGAAGAGAGGGGCGCCTGACCCTCGTGAAGGATTAACTACAGAAAGTGAGTGTGACCATGTCACACCATTACTTAGAATTTTCACAGTCAATTTCTGAAAATATGAGATAAGTTCTTAAAGAGGCAGGTTTTCTCAGGTGCAAAACCCCTAGTGGGGTTTTGTTACGTGCCGTGGAGCAGTGCGCCCGGAGAGACAGGGCCCGCCGGGGAGGGAGGACGCGCCATCCGCGTCAAGCGCACCCGGCGCAGGGTAGGCTGGAGCGAGGCCCTGGAGCCATTCTTATCTGGGAATAATGCAGTTGAGAAGGAAGAAGATGGAGAGGTGCCTCCTGGAGCCAGCAGGCCCTTTCCTCCCTCCACCTCCACGTCCTGAATCCAGCCTCCCCTGGGGACAGCCAGGCAAACAGGCATGGCCCTTTGGGGGATAGTGCCAGCGCAGGGTTCACAGAAAGCCTTTCCAGGTCAGCTGCCTCTCTTGTCTGGTGCCAGTTTGTTGCGAGAATGGAATGCCCACCTCCCATCACCCCTTCCCACCCTCTGCAACTTCCACCACCACTACCACCACCACCAGCACGGGCTTCCCCAGAGAATGATCTGCCCCTGTTGCCGGCAAGGGGCACTGTTCCTGGTTCACCAGGGCATCCTGCCCCATAGGACCTCATGGTCTGGCAGCTAAACAGGCCACATCCTTTAAAATGTGCTATATACCCGACACAAATACACTTGAAACACGTGTCATGGGTATGGCAAAGGAAGACAGTGATTCAAAAGAAGCATGACGCATTTTAGTGCCAGCCAGGAGCCCATTCTTCTTTATAGACCAAAGACCTGAGACGCAGAGAGAGGCGGGGCCACCCAGAGCACACCCACAGTGTGGGGAGGTAGGGCTGGGACCAGATGCCTCCTCTTCGGACTCCCTCCGGGACCAGCAGGAGTTCTCCTTGCGGGGGGCGGGGGTGGGGGCGGGGTCCATACAGTGGAGGCTTTTTGTCAGGCCAGACTGCAAATGTGATGTATCCCTTTGTATCTGTATATTTAAATGAGAAAAGTAAACCGCAGACCCCTAAGCTTGGTTCTGCTAAAGTAATTTAACATCTGCTGCCACCTGAATCTAATTGAAACAATTCATTATCAAATTTACTGATCTGCTTAATGATTTTGTATTTCTCTTTCAAAATCACCTTCCGCCTTAGCCAGCCTAGGTAAATTACTCTTCCTTTCAAACCTGAGAGCTTGAAGGGACCTGGGAGAACATCTAACTCAAGCCCTCTCGTTTTAAAGACGGGATAACCACTGGGGTGCACAGTGGCAGGGGTGAGACCGGGGGCTTCCTCCAGCTCCGGGGACGTGCGGTGGGGGACCTCAGGCGGGACTCGAACACAGGCTGCGGAGCCAGCCCTCGCTCCCTGCGCATGCGCCGCTGCTTCTCGCCTGCATCTCTACAGCCCAGGCCAAAGAGGGAGCAAAAGGAAAGGGGTGATGACAAATGGGAAAAACGGGAGGAAAATTTAAAAAAAGGAAGAAGTTAAAGACAGGGAAAGTGGCAAGCTCCCTTTCCAGGGCTGTGCATTTTTTTTATGTTTTCTCAGCGGCAGTCTGTTAAAGAAATACTTCATTGTCACGGAGCACAGAGTCATTAAAGGCACCTTGGAAATTTGGACCCTTTTACTAGAATCAGGGCTTAAATAGCAACTTAATTTATGACACTTCTCGAGGCTGATGGCATTTTTGCTCTAAGGTAAGGTCATCTCAGCGTACCCCCCTCCCTCCGTCGCTTCCCTTTAGCGCACGCCAACTCAAGAGGCGGGGCCGCTTCACTTCCAAGTAACTGATTATTCAACTGCTAAAATGTAAGTCACATATGTATGGAAGCACGTTTGAGTCCACGGTGTGTTTCTAAAAGAGAGCTCCTTTATATCTGCGTGTGAAAGAGAAGAGTGGAAGGGGGCGGGGGGGGGACCCACGAATGAGCATGTGAATAATTAGATCAGAGAGAGATGCCACCTTTTCTCAGGGTTGGAACTGCGAGGGGGGAAAGGACTAGCACGTAATTGACATAATTGATCTGGTATTTTTTTCCCTTTTTGCTGCAGTAATTTTTATGCATGCCATTGTTGCTGTTATTATCCAGGATGTGATCTTGTGCGGTTGATAATACAGACTGGATATGAGTGCGCGCGCGTACCAGCCAATCACAAATCTATGGTGTCTATTTCTGCATCACCAGGTGCTATCTCGTGGGAAATATCCTCTTTTTTGGCAGGCACACAGAGCGCTGCATTATCTGTCATTTTCATTAGATTCAAGCTACAGCTGAGCCAAAAAGACTTAGTTCTAGCATATGTGCTCAAAATGGCCAAGCTGTGATTGTCCAA
Source organism: Ailuropoda melanoleuca (assembly GCF_002007445.2). Taxonomy (NCBI): domain Eukaryota; kingdom Metazoa; phylum Chordata; class Mammalia; order Carnivora; family Ursidae; genus Ailuropoda; species Ailuropoda melanoleuca. The sequence goes on along the minus strand of NC_048229.1, from coordinate 43,499,844 downwards.
ATTCACCCTTTCACGATCGCATTACAAACAACTGGAGCCGGAGCTGGAAATTGGAGTGAGCAAAGTGCCCGAATTCCATTTGGGAAACTGCAAACACTGTAAGCTCCTAAGATTGGAGCTTATTATCATGATCGTCTCCAAGGATAGAGGAGACACTGGCTTCCATCAGAAAGTTCAACATTTTTTTTTTTTAGCCCATCTTAGGTAGGGATGGGGGGTGGAGTCACCCTGGATTTTTGAGGCCGCTTAACAAAGAAAACTCAGCCTCTTTCATCCGGCCCTGTGCCTCGCAGTAACCCTTGGGCCTCCGGGGAGGCTGTAGATTCTATCCCTGGGGCTTGCCCTGGGCCAGCTACCCTTGAGTGCTGCAGGATGCTGTCCGCTGCTAGAAACGTGACAGGATAGTCTGGTGGCGTGAAAACCATCGCACATCCAGCAGGGGGCAATTCCTGTAATCATAAGGAATGAAATAAGCCAACTGCAGTAAGTTGGGTCTCTATGCAAGTCTCCATCTATTTTATAAATTCAGTCTTATATTAGAATATGTGGAGAGGACATATCACAAAATTAAACCCAATTTAAAATGCTAAAAATTGGAGAGCCACAGGGCTGGGGAGGATAGTTACTCTACCCGGGGGACTTGATATTATTTTAAGCAGCCATTGGGGGTAATGGGGGTGGGGGTAGACTAGTCGTTCAAGCAGAGAATTGATTCTCTTAAAAACCCAAAGGCCAGTGGGAATGTAAAATGGTGTAGCCGCTGAAGAAAAGAGTATGGCGGTTTCTCAAAATATTCAACATAAAATTACCATATGATCTAGCAACAGCACTGCTGGGTAGGTAGCCAAAAGAATTGAAAGCAGGGTCTGGAACAGATATCTGTCCACTCATGTTCACAGCAGCATTATTCACAAGAGCCAGAAGCTGGAAGCAACCCACATGTCCATCAACAGATGAATGGATAAACAAATGCGGTATACGTACAGAGGAATAGTATACGGTTTTAAAAAGGAAGAACATTGGGGCGCATGTTACAATACGGATGAACCTTGAAGACATTTCGCTGAGTGAAATAAGGCAGTCACGGAAAGATAAATACTGTATGACTCCACTTACAGGAGGTATCTAGAGAAGTCTCACGCATAGAGACAGAAGGGTGGCTACCCAGGGCCGGTGGGGGGATGGGGAGTTACGAATTAATGGGGACAGACTCTCAGTTTTGCAAGATGGAAAGAGTCCTGTGGGTGGGTGGTGGGGAGGGTCGCATAACAGTGCGAATGCAGTTAATGGCATCGAATTGCACGCTTCAGAATGGTTAAGAGGGTAAGTTTTAGGCATGTGTATCTTACTACAATAAAAACAATGGGAAATCAATGATTCGAAGGGTAAATTTTATGTTGTATATATTTTACTACATTTTTTAACAAAGAAAGGAAACAATAAGCTTGTGTCTGTTTCTTCAGACCCTCTGCACTGTCCAGCCGACTTCCAACCCAAAAATGCAACTTGGTAACCCCAGATGCCCCCAGAACGCTTGGCCCTCAGCACCCTCTCTTGGTTTCGAGCCATGTTGGGGCAGTCAATGAATCGTAGGGGTGGAGGCTCGCCCCTCTCCTGGGGGAATACAAAGTTTGAATTTGTGTTTACTGTGCGAGTTGGCTTTGTCAGCTGGTTTCACTGGTACCCAACTGGTTTTACTGCTAGCTAATTAATCTCAGTGGCAAGAAAATATTCTGGAAATACCTCTGTTTGCAAACAATAAGAAGAAGAAACACTGTTCTGGACCCCCGGCCTCCCTGAGTGAGCCGCAGAGATCCTGGGCCACGCTGTGATCTCCCGCACTGGCACTGGGGGAGAGCCCTCACCGGGCCGTGTCTCTTTTGAGCTGTGTGCCAAGATCCAAAGACAGCAGAAACATCCAGATATTGGTCACGAGAGTTAGCATGCTGCCCCAGAATTGTCTTGTGTTTTCATGCTGGGGAGGTGGCTTCACATGCCATGATGGCAAAGGATTTCTACAGGGAGAACCCTGCTGATGAAACTTTGTCCTGAACCAAAGAAGGTCCTGCCCCTTGTCCATGGAAGGCGGCTCACCATTTTTCATCTGTACGGCTAGTATGGGCTAGCTGAATGACCAGCACGCCAAGAGAAAGCTGGTATGAATGTTATGGAAGCCAGGAACAGTTGGCTCCAGGACTGGCGAGCCCAGGAAGAAGGCCAGCCTTGCTGAGCAGGGGCCAATCTGACGCTTGCTGTCTTAGTGGCTCTGGCCACCATGACAAAATACCAGAGATTGGGAGGTGTAAACAGATGTTACATCTCAGAGTTTTGGAGGCTGGAAGCGGGAAGTCAGAGTGCCATGGTCAAGTTCTGGTGAGAGCTGTCTTCCTGGCTTGCAGAATGCCAACTTCGTCCTGTGTCCTTATATGTCTGAGAGATGGAGAGAGGGAGAGACAGAGAGAAGGAGAGACAGAGAGAGAGAGCGAGCACTGGGTTGTTTCTTCCTCTCCTTATAAGGGCACAAATCCCATCCCATCACGGGGCTCTGCTCTCATGACCTCATCTAACCCTAATTACCATCCAAAGATCCCATATCCAAATGCCATCACCTTAGGGATAGGGCTTCACCATATGAATTTGGGGCAGGGGGAGACACAGACCACGCTCTGCTCCCAGGGGCTGTGTTCCCCTGTGCCCTTGTTACCAACGCTTTGGCTCTCCGACCTTCTCCCACATCCCTCCGAGTCCAGCTGGACTGAAGAGTTCAGTTTATCAATGGGAAACTACAAAATACCTGATGTTTTAATGATGTTCTCCAACAGGAGTCCTGTTGTCAATTAATTGTATCATGTTTTGACACAACATAAATTTTTTTTTAATTAAAAGAAATTTTCTCATGTATTTCCCTTCAATTATCACCATGTGACTGGAAACGAGGTAAGGCAATCCGAAAACAGTTGAGTGAGAGAATATACAAACAAACTTTCAAACTGTCTCTCAGCAAGTGAGGCTTAAGTTATTGAATATGCAAATTGCTTTATTAAAAGAAGAATGATGTCTTTTTCAGCAATCAGTTTAATTATAGTGGAATCCTTCAATAGAAAAATCAGCTTGTTTCTCAGAATAAAAATTCTTTAGAAAGGGAGTTTAGGTATCCGGATCGAAATGAGAAAATGTACACTCAGTAGGAGAGGGGCTCACGTAACGGGCCCACAGGCTGAGGAGAGGGGCGTGGGGGGTCAGGAGCCCTGCGGACGTCCGGCTGAGCCCGGCCATCCAGCTTTCACCCTCTTGCTCTAAAGCTCGGAGACAGGAACCGTGTAATGGTCTACGAAACGTGTTTATCTGAAATGTGTGAGAGGGCGATACCCGAGGCTACAGGTGTCCTAATTGGGCAGGTAAGATGCTTAAGAAGGGCTTTCATTTACTTGGAAGACCTTCAGAACTCGGTCCATGCTGTTCCAGGCCTTTCTCTCTCTCCCCTAGAGACCACCGAACTTGGCCTGTTCTACGTCCCATTTCCCCAGAATCTTCTCCCTGTTGAAGGATTAGAAATCTAAGAAACCACCCAAACCACAGCTCATTTCAGATACCATTGGCCTATTTTACTAGAGGTCCCATGGGTGGGGAGGTGGGCGTGCTTCTGGTTCTTCATCAGACAGAGACAACAAGAGTGACCAGCAGAGACCTCCAGATACCGGTCTGGTCAGAGTACTGGGGCAAACAGATCCAGACCTACACCCAACCCATATCTGCCAAGTTCAGCTGCTCCAGGATCATGGAACCCGTGGAAGGGTGACACCCCAGGATTTAGGGCAGAGGTTTGAATCAGACTTCTTGGGTTGGATCTCAGCTCCGTAGAAGGACAACTTAGCGACTGCAGACAAGTCATGTATGCTTTCTATGCCTCAGTTTCCTCACTTCTAAAACAGGAGAGGGAATACTGCTTTTGAAACACAAAGAGGAAAACCAAGCAACAACTTAGAGTAACATCTGACATACTAAGCATTCAGTTCGCAGGAGCTAGAAGGAGTAGGGGCCCCAGGGGCAAAAGTAGGAATCTCCTGTATACATTCTGATACTTTGTTCCCTTAACTTTCACACAAGTCTAAAATACAAAACATGAAATTCACACATACTCAGGAAATACACAGGCAAAATGTTCCTTCAGTGAACCTAGAAATCTTGAGCACCCTACCATATGCCATCAGTGAGCAAAACTAGAAAAAAAAAACTCTGTCCTTTTATATTCTAGTGGAAAGGCAAACAATAAATAAAAAGCGTAATAAACATAAATTGTGCAGTATTTCAGAAACATCTCCATGGAGCAAAAAAGATAAAACCAGGAAAATTGGCTCAGGAGCCCTGGAGTGAGGTGAGCAGCTGCAATGTAAGTACAGGAGTCCAGGTGGGTCTCACTAAAAAGGAAGTTTTGAGCAAAGACTTCTAGAAGGTGAGATAGGGAGCCATGGCCATCTAAGGGAAGAGTGTCCCAAACAGCGGTGCAAAGGCCCTGGGGCAGAAGTGAATCTGACATGCTCCAGGCACAGCAGCAGGTCCATGGGGCGAGAAAGATATTGCATAAAGTAAGAGACTGGATCAGTAAGTGACAGGGGCCAGATCACATACAATCTTGTGGATTGCCTCAAGGACTCCAGCTTACATTTGGATAAAATGGGGAGACTTTACAGGGTTTTACCAGCGGAGCAGTACTCACGATCTGACTCATGTTTTAAAAGGAAAAACAGTGTTCTGAGTTAATCGGGATGGAGGGGGACCCATGCAGAGGCTTCTGAACAGACCCAGGCTAGAAGCTGGAGTGTGAGAACATTCTAAGGGCAACTTAACATGTACAACTAACCTATTTGATGTGAGATCTGAGAGACAGAGGAGACAAAGTGACTCCAAGATTTCATTTAATCAGTGCAAACTAGTGTGTATGCAAGGAATTCCTGGCCACCTCTTTTGTTGTAAAAAAAGATAAGCCTACGTTTGATCTAAATTGCTAAGGCCTTGCTTATAGTCCAACTTACGTACAACTGGCCTCACTCAGTACCACTAAATAGACCGCACATTAACAACGACGTCAAATCGAGGACATAGCGTTACTTCCCAGACGAAGAATATGTCGTATGAGGGCGTCAGGAGACACACCACAGGCACTCATAAATATTTTACTTCTGTTTCTTGAATGCACTGAATTTGTTCCCACCCCAGAGCCTTTGCACATGCTATCCTTGATTCCTAGAATACGCTTCCTAATTTTTGAACAGCTAGCCTTTCCTCCTCATTAGCTCAAATGTCCTTTCCCTGACGTAGGTCACTCTCTACCACAGTGTCTGCTGCATCTGTTCAGAGTTCTCCGGAGAAACAAAACCAACACGATGCATAGACAGACAGACAGAGAAAGAGACTTATTAGGAGGAATTGGTTCACACAATTACAGAGGCTGAGAACCAAGATCTACAATCAACAAGCTAGAGAATCAGGAGAGCCGATGATGTAGTTCCAGTCTGCACCCAAAGGCCCGAAGACCAGGTGAGCTAGTGGTGTGGCTTCCAGTCTGAAATCCAGAAGGCTTGAGATCCAAGAGGAGCAGATGTCTCAGTTCGTACCTGAAGGCAGACAAAGACTGATGTCCAGCTAGGCACTCAGGCAGAAGGAGCTTCCTTTTACTCATGAGAGGATCAGTCCTTTTGTTCTAATCGAACCTTCAACTGATTGAATGAGGCCCACCCACATTAGGGAGGACAATCAGCTTTACTCAGTCTACTGATTCATCTCTACCCAAACACCCTCCCAGACATGCCCAGAATAACATTTGACCAAATGCCTGGGCATTCAACAGCCTCGTCAGATTGATACATAAAATTACCTGATGGTAACCATCATACCTGTTTTACTCCCACTCAATGTGTCATCTTATGAGTTTATCTTAGTTATTTGTTTCTTTGTCTTTCTACCCATGCATTTGTCTTCCCTAAAGCACATAATCTCCACCAGCTGCCTGTTGAATGAATGAACTAGTGAATGAATGAAGAAAAGTTCCACGTGTGGCTTGAGATTCAGGCGAGAGAGGCCTGGAATTTTCCTGAGGCCAGGTGACGTGGGTGCAGAGAGGAGATGATGAGAAGCAGAAGGATCCTGGGGAAGACAGGACGGGACAGGGGGTGAGGGACGGGGGAGGAAGTGGACGGGATGAGATCAAACCTTATGGGAAGAGCGCAAATCCATCTCTGACAGCCAAATCCCCCTGCATGCATTCTGGCTTTTATTTTTAATCTGGAGTGAAACATCTTCTGACCTGACCCCACTGACTGTGAGCGGGCACAACCAATCAAAGCCCAAAGCTGGGTGGGTCCCAGGCCCGGCTTCCCTGGGAAAGTGGGGGGTGGGGGGCAGCAGGGGTGAAAATAAGCCTGGTGGTCTCGCCCAGACCTGGGCGGCCATTTGTCTGCAGGACAGAGGGGCTGGGCAATGGGGCCGGTTCATCACCACGGCGAGGCACCACAGGGACAGGCCCCGTGTGGGACAGACACACGGCAGCCTCCAGTAGGTACAGGAGTTCTCAGCTCAGGCCTTCTTGCTGGCATCACAGGTTTTGTGTTTTGATGATCGATTTTAATGAAAAAAGAAAGAAAGGGGAAGCTGCCCTCGAGCGTGAAATGTTACATGCATAAATGTTATCAAAACTGTGAAGAGAAGTGCCCCATGTAGGACTTAAGCTGAAATCATCTCTCCCAGGTTGTCATGGGATTTTTTAAAAATAAATTTTAGCTAGGATGCTTGGTTTTCCAGGCATTGTTTGGACCATCTTCATCTGGGACTCTCTGCAGACAAGCTCTGGAAAGGGCTGAGCTGGAGGCTCCAAGTTCCAGTCCAGTCTCAGGCGGGGGTGACAAAGGACAGGTCCCCCCTTCCAGAGACACCAGGAGGTGGGAGAGAGAGGCTCCAGCTCAGGCTCTGGGTGGGTAAGGAGGGTGTGCAGGAGCCCCCGGAGACACCGAGCCAGAGGGGCACGTGTCTGTCTGCTCCTTGTCCTTCCTGGTGTGGTGGCCGCCTGTCGGGGCCCAGGCAAGAGCAGATGAGTGGTGCTTGGTGCCCGTCCTCCTTCCTCCCATCCTCCTTCCTCTCGTCCCCGAGCACTGCAGGCCCGGCATCTGTTTGTACTGAGCCTGACTCTGTGCCCAGACCTCAGGGAGCTTCTGCTCTGGGAATCAAACAGATGGAGAGGCAGCCCTGCCCCCAGGAGCCTGCTCTCACCGAAGGAACCTGTACCAGGGCCGAGGAGGCCCACTCAGGGACAAGAAGGAGAAACACCGGGTGGAGCTCTGACTTGGGTCTGTAGAGCTCAAGGCCAGGACAGTCCCAGGTGTGGAGGCTCCCGGGCAGGGCCCTGAGTCAGGCGACACAGGTGAGAAGACTCTGGGCAGGGGACGGGCTGAGGCAAGGCCTGACAGCAACAAGAGCCCAGTCCAAGGGACAGCTTGGATCCCCCACCAGGAATTGCCCAGGTCCCAGCAGACCTAAGGAGGTGGGTGGGGAAAGGATGGGTGGACATCTGTCTTCGTGGATGATCAAGTTTGGAGAAGTGACTTTGGAACATATAGCGGAATGAGAATGCAGCCAAGCCAGTAAGAAATCCAGAAGCTTCAGGGGGAAAGCTGTGGAGACATTTTACAGACGTGGATGGCCAAACAGCCAAGGGACGAAGATGTTCGACTAAGTCATCGGGAAGACGCTGACCAAAACCACAATAGCAGCCCCCCACAAAATGGAAAGAAGAAAGGAGGGGGCGCGACGAAGAGGCAGAGCCCGCGGCTCCCACGCCCTGCTGCTAGAATTGGGAACGGGCACAAACGCTTGGGGAAGCCGTCTGGCTCCCTCCACCCCGGGCACCCAGCCTGCAGCGCGGCGTGACCGCCCCGGAGGGGGAGCCGTCCCCAAGCCCATCCCCGGGACGCCGGAGAAATGAACTGCGCTGCGGTTGCACGAGGACGTCCTGTGGTCACGTTCAACTTCAACTGAAACACTTCTGAAAGTGACTTTGGGTTTGGAAAGACTGGAGGAGCTAACCCTCCGGGCTTCCAGGCGCTGCAGGAGCCCTGAAGACGGTGGTGGTGTCAGTGGGGCGCTGTGGCTTTTAAAGCATCAATCAGACAGTGACACCTTTGTTTATGGCTCTGCGGTGCCTTCTGGCCGCACTTAAGATAAGACTCAGACCTCTTACCATGGCCTCCAAGACCGCATGTCCAGCCCCTGTACTTCCTCCCCCTTCTCTCGCCCTGCCCGTCCACCTCGCCCTTGCCAAGGTCGGTCCCACCTCTGGATGGCTCTCCGCTAGTTCTCTCTTCCCCCACCCCTTTATTCCGGTCATCTCTTGAGACCGGCTCCCCGACCATCCTCAGGGCTGCCCACAAAACTGTCCACAAACCCCAGGGGCGCCACTGCCACCGTGTGAATGGCAGGCCCCCCGGACTGGTGCTGGGGAGCTGCCTCGCTGGGAACTCCTTCTTTCTCGCTGCTTTTCTGGATTTTCTTCACGGGTGTTATCAGAGATGTTCTAGGTGTCTGAAATGTTCCTTGTCATCTGTCGTTGACTGTCTGTCGTCTGTCACTAGTATAAGCTCCTTGAGGGCAGAGACCCGGTCATTCTGTTCACATCCGCGGCCTCGATGCCTGTGCAGAGGCATGCGCCCACTATCCCTGCGCTGGAGAAGCATCAGCTGGCAAGTGATGTTGGCCACGAGAGCTCCCGGGGCACTAAGGCCCGGAGCCCAAGGTCTGCAAGCCTTACCCCCCCCTCGCACTTCCATCCCGGGGCTGCTGGGAGGCTTGTGACTATCCCCATTTTCCAACACGGGAAACTGAGGCTTGGACAGGATACAAGCCACGCTCATAAGGAAGTGTGACAAGGGCAACGTAAACTCCAGTGTCCTCCCCAGCCAGCCCCGCTCAGAGCCACAAAGCCCTTGGATTGCCTGCCCATCATCAGGCGGACTCCTGGGCCCTCTGGCTTAGGCGTGGGCACAGCGCAGGTGTGTGCCCAGCCCTGTGGGCTCCAGCCAGGAGCCCGTCTCCTCCCCTTCCTCCCCTCAGAGAACGCTGCCGGTGGCTGTCACAGCCCACTAAGCTCAGAGACCGTGTGTTTCATTGATGGAGACAGCTCCCACGGCAGTCCGAATCCAGCTTCAAACTGCCTTGGCAGCGCCTGGCCACGCTGACCAGATCAGATTTGAAGTTTCAGTGCCTGACGGACACCGGCTGGCTCAATTATAGGAGCTGTTAGGTCGGAGCTTCCAGGCCTTCTCCATGGAGGTGTTGAGGCCACGTCTCCCGACAGCCGTGGCTCCCCCTCCAGCCAGGGACACCGTGCCTCCTGGGCCAGCCCAGGGTCCTGGACGTGGCACCCCAGCAGCCCGCGCAGTGTGTCTGCGGGGCTTCTCCACCCGATGGCCCCTCACCCACTGTGCTCTGGGACCCCCTCACACAGAGAAACCTCAGGCACGGAAACCCCTAAAGACTCTCCCACATCACAGCATCTCTTCTCTGCTTCCCAGGCAGCCTCTCCCACTTCCCCCCTACCCATCCCTTGTAGGACCTGGGCATCCACCCCCCTCCCCATGCTCACCTGATGTCTAATTAGTGGGTCCTGCAGGGGCAGAAGCAAAGGCACCAGGCACTTCACACAGGAAGGCTTTGCCCCTCATCCCAGGTCCGTTCCGATGTGTGCAATTGACTCTTTTGTGTAAATCAGGAGGATTAAAGGTCATCCCACACTAATGTCACCGAACCCCATCTGCATCCTGCTGTGATCTCACAAGGTGGGGCAGAAGGGCTGGAGGATGTGCCCCTGGGCTGCGCTTTGACCTGGACGTCTGGCGAGGGCGAGGGGCTGTCCCAGGAGCACAGCAGCAGGGGCCCCACCTGCCCCGGCCTCCCCGCCTCCACATGCCGCATCACATCTTCCAGGGAAGCCCACGCAGGAGGGGAGGAGCCTCTCTTCTCACATGGATTCCAGGAGCTGGGGCTGTTGGCCCACAGGTATTCCAGGACCAGGGAGGTTGGCTCACTTTGTGCTGCCAAGGTTTTGCATCCATTTAAGTGATGTGGCCGGCAAGAAAATCTATTTCCCTAAATTCCAGCTTCTTATGAGTAGACAAGAGGGTATCAGGGAAAGCCCAAGAGCCCAGGCCCTCCTGCCTCATGGGAGCACAGGGACAGGGGCTCCTGACCAGCTGGATCCCAGCAGCTCACAGAGGGCAAGGCCTGTGCCCCACGCTGTCCCCCTCTTTAAACCCAGCACCAAGCAGGTGGACCATGATAGAAATGTGGGGGGATTTAGTGGCCTCTCCTCTTAGCTGCTGAGGGCTGCTGTAACACATTACCACCGGCCTGGTGGCTTAAGCAAAAGAAATGTATTCTCTCACAGTTTTGAAGCCAGAAGTCTGAGATTAAGGGTGTCCATGGGGCTGTGCTCCCTCAGGGGGTTTGGGGGACCCCCAGTCCTTGCTTCTTCCAGCTGGCAAGCCTCGGCATTCCTTGCCTTCGAGCCCATGACTCCAATCGCACGTCTGTCTTTAGGTCACCTTCTCGTGTGTGTGTCGCTGGGTCTAATGTCCCTCCGCCCCTCTCTCACAGAGCTGTGCGTGGCCACACACAGGGCACACCCGGATAACCTAAGATAAGCTCCTTCTTTTAAGGTCCTTAACTTAATCAAAGTTCTTGCCACATAAGGTAACAGTCACTCTTTGTCATATAGGCTAAGTCATCACAGTCACAGGTCCCAGGGATTACACGCATTGGATGTACCTGGGGGAGGGGAGCATTCTGCTGTCCACCGGACCTGTTACGTAATAACTTGGGATCTCAGGGCAGGAATTTTCCTGTCCGGTTCTCACAGTGACGGAAGGGTCAGGGGCGATCATGGCCCTGTCTGACACACTGGGCGGGAGTGGGGGTGGGGACAGAGCTGACAGACACACCTGACGTCCATGACAATAATACAGCAGAAGTTCAGAAGTTCCGGTAGCTGACCTCCAGCTTCCCCCGTACTATAGACACGGCCTCGGTGACCGGGAGTGTAGACACTCAGAGTCCAGTAGGCCTGGGGTTCCAGCTTGTTCCTGCCGCAGTCTCCTCACAGCGCCAGCCCGCAGCACCATTATTCCGAGTGTTCAAGGAAAGAGCATATGCAGGTGCTTAGCTCAAGGTGTCCAGATAGGAAGCGTCTCATCAGCGGTACGTGTGGTGCTTCTTTTTGCTTAATTGGACAAATGTTTCCTAATCCCTCCTGCGTGCAGGCACCGGACGGTAGCATCCGTTTGCAGGGACAGCTGTCAGCGTCACCTGGTACAGGCACGAGCAGTAGTGACAGTAGTACTTGTCACCACCCGTCCCTCCTTTCTGCCCGCGTACTACAAGGGCATGTCGAGAACATTCCACGTGAAATGCTGGGGTGAAGATGGTGACACGGTCCCTACCCTTCTCTGCAGGAGCTCCAGGCCACGGGTACAGAAGGAAATCGGGTTCCCGGGTGAGAGGTGTTATCACTGATAACTGGACTTTGGAGGATGAAGCTGGGAGAAGGAGAGGCCGGTGATGTCTCTCGTAAGAGGCGAGGCTCGCGCTGAGCCCCGGAGGATTCAACCGTCAGATACTTGAGCTTTCAGGGCCAGTAACCAGAAGTTTGCTAAAGAAATGTGCACGTTGTCTCTGGGAATCAGCAAGCAGTGGTTGGGAACATAGCAAGAGCCCCTTCTTGGGCAAACTCTGATAACAACACTGATGGTAGTGACCGTGTTATGGTTGGGTGGTCAGAGTCCTGGGGGAAATCCAGGGCACACTGTAGACAAGAGAGAGTTTAATGACAGGACTGCTCACAACAGTGTGGGAGGCACCAAGAGAAAACACCAAGGATTATAACACCCGAGGGATAGCACCAATGGACAGCCATCACTGTTACTGTTTCAATGCCTGGAAGGCTGAGGAAGGAACCATTTCAGACTCAGCGAGCTGCAGTAGTAGGAGAGGGCCAACTGACAGGAACTGTGATCTTGGCAGAAGAATGTAGCCACTGTCGACCTGCGGCACAGAAGGGAGAACACCAGGGAAGTAAAGACTCTGACTTTCCTCTGACCTTCTTCTCTTTTGGGGGCTCTCCATTGGCCATTCCCAGCTGGATGTCAGAGGACAAGGAAGTCTGTGGATGAAGTGCATATGGTCAGCTTCCTGGGGTACAGGGGAGGGTGGAGAAGGATGGGGGGGCAAATAGAGAATCCCACCTGTGATGAAGACAATGGTTTTGATGACGTTGGTGATGATGGTGGTGATGGTGGTGGTGGTGGTGATGAAAATGGTGATGATGATGGTGGTGATGATGGTAGTGATGATGGTAATGATGGTAGTGATGATGGTAGTGATAATGGTGATGATGGTGATGGTGGTGATGGTGATGGTGGTGATGGTGGTGATGGTGG
>NC_048229.1:43375287-43486855 GCF_002007445.2 Ailuropoda melanoleuca | reverse complement strand
TGGTGGTGATGGTGGTGGTGATGGTGGTGATGGCGGTGATAGTGGTATTGGTGGTGATGGTGGTGATGGTGGTGATGGTGATGGTGGTGATGGTGGTAATAGTAGTGTTGGTGGTGATAGTGGTGATGGTGGTGATGGTGATGATGGTGATGGTGGTGATGGTGGTGATAGTGGTGATGATGGTGATGGTGGTGATGATGGTAGTGATGGTGGTGATGATGGCAGTGATGGTGGTGATGGTGATGGTGGCAATATGATGGTGGGGGTGATGACATTGATGGTGAAGACAGATATCATTACTGGGGTCTTATGTGGCCACTCGCTGTATTAAGGCCTTTTAATCTTTACACCAGCCCAGTAAGATAAGACAGTAGAGATTGTTGGAGACCTGAAAGGTCTATGTGTGGATCAACAGTCAGAATTATCCTCAGCTCCACTGGGCCTCCCCACAAACACATGGTTTGGCAAAGTGCCTGGTCCCAGTGGCTTGGGTTGTAGTCATGTGTGAATGTGCTTGCCTTATTACCTCTCTTTGAGCTCTGCTAAGTAAGCTTGATGCCTGCTTTCAACTATAACTCAGGGCTTGACAACGTCTAGGAGAGTAACTGTCACCCAGGTGTTGCTACATGAATGATGATGAATGAATGAATGAGTGAGTGAATGAATGAAGAGAGACCCCATGACAACAGGTCATACAGCATAAGCTCTGGGCTTCACACCTGCTCTCTGTGGAGCCCGGCTTATCGTAGGCACGTAGCAAATATTGGAGAAGAGCCAATGCTGTGGCACTGTGACGTTTCTGTTTTCTCTGGTGCACATTTCCTCATGTCTAAACACAGACTGAAAAATACCCCAGTATTTGGTTCCCTGAAATTTGCCCAAGCCCAAACTCTGAGCTAAGAGTGAGGATGTCTGTGTGACGCGTCACTGCCACACATGGAAACCCACAGCCCAAGAATTGCTAATCACCTTCGGATTGTTGTGTTAATAAGTGAAAATACAGAGGAACACAAACCTGTCTTCCTGTTAATGTTAATTTTGGTCTCGAAAAACGTTGCTAAAACATATTGCTGGGCATGCCACAGATGTTCCTTCTCTTTCACGTGCATGATACTGAAAGCGAGAGCTGGACGCTTTGACAGAATTTCTGTCGCTCCGATGATAACTGTGGTCAGGCCATTTTGCTCCCGCTTGGGTCTGTCGTCTTATCTGACCATTCCCTGTGTAGAGGTTCCCTTTGGGGCTGGCGGGTAATTCTGTGTATACTACCACAACCTGCTCAGTAGACTGATAAAGGTAAGCAATTTAAAAAATAAGTTGAGCTATGTCACCTTCTTGTCAACTCGCCCCCTAATTTCACTATATGCAGAACATATATGACGAGCCACTTGGCGAATCCCGGGTCGTCCGTTCCCAGAGCTCATTAGGGTGAGAGATGACACGGCAAGACGTGTGGCTCTCCAGGTTGATACTGAGGTTTTAACTACCCCGGATAGCAGAGATTTAAAGCCACTTATCAGTTTTTAAAGAACCAAGCAGAAGCGCACTGAATTCCCTCGTCTTGTCCTGGTTTATCTTCTATGTGCAGGGGCCATTTTTAAGAAGAGAAGGTGTCATAATTTAGAGTGAGTACAAGAGCCATCCAGTGTTCCATGGCTTCAAGGCCTTCTCCTGGCCACGCAAGGAGCAGACTGACATGGGCAACAGCAAAGAGAGGGGCAGGTGGCTTCTGGGTTTTAGGTGCTGGGAAGCCTCACCCCTTCGGGAAGGGAGCAGTGTTTCCTCCCTGTCTGCAGGGGCTGGCATCTGTGGCCAGGGGAGAGGGGACAGAGAGCCCTTTCAGCAACTTGGGGGTGAGAACAGAGGGCCAGCTGGGCACTGGGAGCTAGACCAAAGTCAGCGTCCGAGATGAGGTGCCATGCTAAGCAGAAGTGTGGACATAACCCCCTGGCCTCCCACTGATCGAATTTGGGTTTTGGTGGTGTGCCCCCTGACCAAGGGCAGAAGCGTACAAGGGAAGGTAAAGAGGCACACCCAGAGAGGGAAACCTGGGAAGGGGGCTTGTCCTCTTTCTGGTTACTTATTTTACCATTTTTCCAGCCGATGTCACTAAGGGCGACATTGGCCACCTCCCTGTGAATGCTCAACCTGAATCATTAATGTCAATAAGGAGCCTTGTGTCCCATGCCAGGCTGAGGGGGCAGCTACATGCCAGACTCCAAAAAGAAGCCAGAAGGACCTGGAGCCATGGCCAGAGCCACCAGAACTCCCATCCCTCTTGTCCATGGCAAGCGAATTCAGAGTCTGTCATTAACGCTCCAGACCACCATTGCTACTGTGTAAAGAACAGTCTTGATAATGTATTGGGTGTGGGATGTGGACTTGGTGATATCCCCAAGTGTTGGAGCGGGAGCCTCAGACGAACAGCCTTCTCAGAGGCTTTGGGAAAATGTTGGGTTCAAGCTGGGTCAACACCTTCTCAAATAATCACTCTTGCACCAACGCTCTGTCTCTGGCTAAGGTGGAAAATAGGATTACCTGCCAAATTCAAAACCAGACAGAATTGAATCACTCAGAAACTAGTCTTCAAGCTCCTCTCAGTGGTGTCCCACCAAAGCTTGCCTCGGGAAGGGGGAAGGCGCAAAGTGCCTTCTACATGTGCGGAACATTGCTGAAATAGAGGTTACTCCAGAAGGCACAGCCCACAGAAGGAATCCAGACTCTAGGAAGGGCCCAGGAAGGATTGATCCTGAACCCCCAACCCTACCCAAGAGCCTCATTCCAAGTCCTTCCAAAGGAAGTCGTGCTAGCAGAGATCCTCCGAAGGAAAGGCAAAGCCAGCCTTGCCTTGTAACGCCAGGCATTCATCAACTTTCTCTTCGAAACGTCTTCCTTGCCAGCCAGAAGTTTCTCTGTTGTTTTAACCCAAGCGACAGCAAGGCCACTATGTGTCAGATAGGTCCATGGAAGGTCAGATTATTTCTTAGACAAATAATGCATGTGTAAGAATCTATTCGTGGAGAGCAAGGGAGGCGAAACTCGACAGCTCCAAAAACAGGAAGTGGGATGCTTGATAGCATGTGTCCACCTGGGGAGACCACTGTGCCCATATGTCTGGTCAGACACGTCCGGATGTTGCAGTGAAGGTTATTTTTTGGAGGGGATTAATGTTGAAACCGGTAGAGTCTGAGAAAAGCAGATTGCACTCCATAGTGCGAATACAGCTCACCCCTTTACTGAACACCTTAAGAAAGGCCTTCCTTTGCCAGCAGACGGCCTTCGGACTGCAACAGCAGCGTCAGCTCCTCCCTGAGTCTCCAGCCTGTCGCCAGGCCCTGCAGATTTTGAACCTGCTAGACTCTACAATCACGTGAGCCAATTCTTCAAAATAAATCTATGTCGTATTGTGTGTGTGTGTGTGCACACACATGTATGTCTGCATCTTCTATCTATCTATCTATCTATCATCTATCTATCTATCTATCTATCTATCTATCTATCTATCATCTCTCATCTACCATCATCTGTCTTTATCCTATCGGTTCTCTTTCCTTGGACAGCCGAACTCTGAGTCACACAAGTAGGAAAGAGGAAGAAGGAAACAGTGTCCACAGAGGCCAGTCGAGGACAGGAGACGCTAGCCGTCACTACAGCCCAGGTGTTGTCAGAATGACAGCGCCTCCAACACATGCCTTTTCCTTACCCAGCCCGAAGACAGGGTGCCATGCCACGCGGCCCGGGCCCGCTCATTTACCTTGTGAAAAATATGTCACGTAAGAGATGGCTTGCCCTTGCTCTGAATGGAGAGACTGCCCTGGGAAGGAGAACGTGAAACGCTAGCTCGGTACAGCAAGAAAGCATCGCTGCTGGCTCGCCACCTGCACCCCACTTTCTGCAGAATAGCCGGGCTGTAAACCGGGAAGGCGGTGGAAAGACAGCAGGGTGAGAACCAGGGGCAGTTGGAGTGTGTCTCCTCGCTGGCTAAATGGGGAGAGGCAAAGAGCCAGGCAGGCCTGGGGTCCGGAGGGCTGGGGGAGGGGCAGCGTCAGGAACACCTATTGTCTTCAAGACACACTGGCCCATCTTAATATGGCTCAGCCTTTATTAAGGGGATCCAAGAGGCCCGCTACCATGCTGCTGGAGGGAGCTGATGCTTCCACCTTGTGCATTCTGATGAGCAAGACGTTTTGCCTTCTCCCCGATTCCATCCCCAGAAAGGAAGAGGTGGGCTGGCCACTGAAGTGTTTTGACTGAAGTGTCTTTGGTGTTCCCTTTCTAATAAAGGACCATATATTAGTGCCGAACAGTCATTTTTTTGAGCACTAAAGCAACACCAGTACTCTCATTGCTCAAGAAACGGCTGAGCAAAATCTTCCAACAATGTGCCTCCCCGGCATTCCTTAACCCTATTGATAATGATAAAGCCTCATAAATCTAGGTAAATCTTTAATTACGCCTTCGGAACATGGCGATATTATGACGGTGACATAGTCATAAAGGGCACATTCAAAATTAGCTCCATATACATTTTATGAATATGGAAAAGGTGGAAGTGGCTAGAGTTAAAAAGGAAAGACCAAAAAAAAAAAAAATCGAATTTTTATTCCTTGTTGCAATTACCTTTTAAAATGGGATTTTAATTCCTTGAAAAAAAATTATTGGGGGAACCTCTGCCTGTTGACTTCTTCAATTTTTATTAAAATCCACGGTGTCAGCTTTGCTGAGCCCTGTTACAGGTGACAAAATCTATAGTCTGAAAGAGGGAGTACATTCCTCTGTGTTAAAAACATCTTTTGGCCTAAAAATTTGTTCTTCCTTATATTAAATACGTGTGAAATATTTATGGAGATAGGAGCTCCTCTGCACAGTTCTGATGAAGCCTTAAGAAAGACTAGAGTTTGTTTCATTCCCAAGATCAGGGTGATTTCCTCCTGCCTCCCCCACCCCATGCCTGGTTAGGAGCCCTTATGCAATTTATTTTTATCTTCATCCAATGTATATATTTTTACTTGTGCAAATCATCTAGAGAAAGATTAAGTTCTTTTATTTTGCTAATTAAACTGCATTTTTCAAAACCTGGTAGTAAGTGACAGGATTCACAAGGACACTTTGCAGTGTTTTGCTGTTTTCCTGATTAGCTGAGAGGTATTTGATATTGAAATAGGAGCTGATGAAGGGCTTTCCTCATTGTGACTAAATGTGTGACCCTAGTTTATCACGGCAGCTTCATAAAGAAGTCTTCCTTACTGTCGGGGAAGCCCAACCAAGAGTGAAAATGACATTAGCAAAAAGCTAAGCAAAGGTCAGTAGAGCAGAATGAGAAGAGGGAAGGAAAAAAATGCATTCCTTTGCTTTTTTTTTTTTTTCTAAAGGGGTAAGAAAGGGGGTGCCTGGGTGGCACAGCGGTTAAGCGTCTGCCTTCGGCATTATGGGATCGAGCCCCACATCAGGCTCCTCCGCTATGAGCCTGCTCCTTCCTCTCCCACTCCCCCTGCTTGTGTTCCCTCTCTCGCTGGCTGTCTCTCTCTCTGTCAAATAAATAAATAAAATCTTTTAAAAATAAATAAATAAATAAAGGGTTAAGAAAGACCTCTCCGTTACAAGCTCTGTGCTTGCAGAGAGCAGGGGTAGGCAGGGGAGGGTCACCACAGAGTGGTAAGCTCCTGAGATAGGGGTGCCTTTCTGAGCCTCTGGAGTTTAAAGGTAAGAATCATATTTAAAAAACAAAAATGGGGTGATACGAATGCAGAGGGAGGAAAGTGCCACCTCTCTCTCCCCCTGCATCTGCAGAATTATTCCCAAGAGCATCCACAGACCCCGCTGGGCAGGTCTTGGGGCTCCGGGCAGCTACCTGGGCTTAGAGCTCATCTTCAGGGCAGCCAGAGACCAAACCAAGGGAGCAGGTGGAGGCCCTCTTCCCCTTTCACCCCCCACCCCCATTCCCAAGCTTCCTAGCCCCTTAGAAGAAGCAACTACAGTGAGGGACTGATGCAACATGGTCTTTCGAGCAGGCAAGAAGGATGGCTTTGGGGTGAGATCAAGCTTGGGAAGGGAGCTGGGGAACAGCTGGATGGCACTCAGGGCTGGGCACCTTGGCTTGCTAAGTCCAGACAAGGCCCCCGTGTACATAGTTCTTGTGGTATCAGCCACACTATTTTAGTGGCACCATAATTTGCATATAACAAAAGGTACATAAGTATATGTTTGGATGGATGAGTTTTGGCAAATGCATGAACGTGTATAATCCACATCCCTATTGGGATATATAGAACATTTCCATCAGCTCAGAAAGTTCCCTTATGCTCCTGGCCAGCCAATGCCTGCCCTCCCACCCACTCAAGCAACCAAACTATCCTGACATCTATCACCATATTGGTTTAACTCCAAATACATGGGATCCCATAGAATGTGCTCTCTGCACCTGGCTTCTTTCACTCCACGCGGCATGGAGTTCCATTACTCGCTATTATGGGCATCGAGAGTTTATCCATTGTCATGGCTGAGTTTTATCGTGTTGTATGAATTAGCTTCAGTTGCTTGACCTGTCGTATCTTGAGGGACATTCAGGTTGCTTCCAGTTTGGGGCAATGATGAATAAAGTTCCTGTGACCACTCTCGTGCAAGTGTTATATGCATGTGTATGATAGTTCCCCTCCAGGGAGAGGCTGGCAGAGGACCTGCTGTGTCAGAGTGTACGTTTATTCTCTGAGAAACTAGCAAACTGCTTTCCAAAGTGGTTGTGCCATTCACACTTAATCAGCACCTGTGTGAGCTCTGCCTTCTGTTTGCTCCGTGTCCTCACCAGCATTTAGCACCGACTGTCTTTTTAATTTTAAGCGTTCTAATGGGTTGTTCTAGCGGGTGTGCATACCTCTCCAAATATGATTTTATTCTGCATTTCCCTGGTAACTACTGGCCTTCATCACTTTCTCATATGCTTATTGGTCATGCCCATATCTTCCTTTGGGAAGTATTTGTTCACATGTTTTGCCCATTTTCTATTCAGTTGTCTTCTTTTTATTGAGTTGTATGAGCACCACTATAATCTGAACACCAGTTCTTTTATGTAGACATATATATTGCAGAATCTTTTCTCCCACTCTATAGTTGCCAAATATTTTCCATTTTTTATCTACATGCAGTAAAACTGACTTCTGTTGGTTGTACATTTCTATGGCTATTAAGCCATATAATAGAGGGGTGCCTGGGTGGGTCGGTCGGTTAAGTATCCAACTTGATTTTGGCTCAGGTCATGGTCTCGGGGTGGTGAGATCGAGCCCCTTGTCACACTCCATGCTGGGCGTCGAGCCTGCTTAAGATTCTTTCTCTCCAGGGACGCCTGGGTAGCGCAGTCGTTAAGTGTCTGCCTTCGGCTCAGGGTGTGATCCCGGTGTTCTGGGATCGAGTCCCACATCGGGCTCCTCCGCTGAGAGCCTGCTTCTTCCTCTCCCACTCCCCCTGCTGTGTTCCCTCTCTCACTGGCTGTCTCTCTGTCACATAAATAAATAAAATCTTTAAAAAAAAAAAAAAAGATTCTTTCTCTCCAGGGGTGCCTGAGTGGCTCAGACGGTTAAACATCTGCCTTTGGCTCAGATCATGATCTCGGGGTCCTGGTATTGAGCCCCACATAGGGCTCTCTGCTCAGCAATGAGTCTGCTTCTCCCTCTCCCTCTGTGATCTCTCTCACTCTCACTCTCTCTCGAATAAATAAATTTTTTAGTAAACTAAAGATTCTTTCTCTCCCTCTCCTTCTGCCCCTCCCCCCACTCTCTCTAAATGAATTAATTAATTAGTTAAAGCCTATACACATTCCTGTAACCATCACTCCATGCAGGACACAGAACAGTTCAACCACCCCATAAAACCCTCTCATTGCTATCCCTTCATAATCCCATGTTCCCCACTTCTAACCTCTGGCAACCATGGATCTGTTCTCTGTCACTATTGTTTTCATCAAGAATGTCATAGAAATGGACAGCACCGGGGCTCCTGGGTGGCGCAGTCGTTAAGCGTCTGCCTTTGGCTCAGGGCGTGATCCCGGCGTTCTGGGATCGAGCCCCACATCAGGCTCCTCCTCTATGAGCCTGCTTCTTCCTCTCCCACTCCCCCTGCTTGTGTTCCCTCTCTTGCTGGCTGTCTATCTCTGTCAAAAATAAATAAAATCTTAAAAAAAAAGAAATGGACAGCACATAACTTTTTGAGTCTAACTTCTTCATCCACCTCTCTTGGAGATTTATCCAGGCTTCTGTGTGTATCAGTAGTTCATTTCTTTATATTACTGAGTATAATTCCAGTGTAATGATTCTTTCTTTAATGGTGTCTTTTTTTAAAGATTTTATTTATTTATTTAACAGAGAGAGAGAGAGAGGGAGACAGCCAGCGAGAGAGGGAACACAAGCAGGGGGAGTGGGAGAAGAAGAAGCAGGCTCCCAGAGCAGGGAGCCTGATGCGGGGCTCGATCCCAGGACCCCAGGATCACGCCCTAAGCCAAAGGCAGATGCTTAACGACTGAGCCACCCAGGTGCCCCCTAACGGTGTCTTTTGTAAGCAGAAGCTTTTCATTCAGATCATGTCTAAGTTATGAGGTTTTTCCATGTTAAGAATGAATGTGCGTTCACCCCGGAATTCATATGTTGAAGCCCTAAATCCCAGTGTGATGGTATTTGGAAATAGAGCCTTTGGATGGTAACTAGGATTACATGAGGTCATGAGGGTGGAGCTCCCAGTGATGGGATTAGTGTCCTTATAAGAAGAAGAAGAGATATCATACCAGCCTCTTTCTTATCCATGTGAGAACACAGTGAGAAAACCCATCTACAAACCAGGAGGAAGGGTCTCATTAGAACCTGACCATGCTGGCACCCTGATCTGGGACCTCCAGCCTCCAGAACTATGACACATGCATCTCTGTTGCCTAGGCCACTTAGTCTATGCTATTTTGTTACATCAGCCTAAGCTGACTAAGACAGTCTACTATGGTTGCATTTTCTATGTCATATCCAAGACATGTTTGACTACCCAAAGGTCAATGAGACATTCTCTTATATTTATTCCTAAGTGTCTTATGGTTTTTACTTTTACATTTATATCTATGACCTACCACAGCTTAATTTTTGTGTGTGACTTCCGGTAGAGTTTGAAAATCATTCTTTCCAATATGGTTATCCCTCCATTTTAGTATTATTTGCTGAAAACATTGTCCTTTCCTGTTGATCTGTCTTGTAGCTTTTGTCAAAATTCAACTGTGTAAATCAATGTCTGTATTCAGCTCTGTATTTCTGAATCAAACTCTGTGTTCCGTTTCCTTAATCCATGGGTCCATAATGTACCGATGCAAACTGTCTTGATTACGGTAGTTTTAAAGACAGTCTTAAAATCAAGTAGTGTAAGTACCCATATTTTTTCTCCTTCAATATTGTTTTCATTGTTCTGGGTCCTTTAGATTTCCATATAAATTTTCAGCTCAGCTTGACACTTCAAAAAAAAGCAATGCTGGGATTTAGATGTATATGGTATTGACTCAGTTTTGGGATATAGGGTATCTTAACAATATCAAATATCTTCATTTCTCTTCATTTACTTTGGTCTTTTTTAATTTCTCACAGCACTCTTCGTACTTTTCAGTGTTGAAGCCTTATACATATTTCCTTATTTTTTTAATTTTGTCATATATAGTATTTTTACATTTTACTCTCCACTTGTTCCCTGCTGTTACATAAAAAATACACCTGATTCTCCAGCATTGACCTTGTCTCTAATAACTTTACTAAATTAATTATTGCTTCTAATTACTTACAGAATGGTTTGGGGTTTCTACATGGATAATTCTACCACTGTGAATAATTACAGTTTTATTTCTTCCATTTCAAATTTGGTTCCCTTTCTTTCTTTTTCTCCTATTGCATTGATGGACCCTCCACAATAATAACGAATATGCTTTCATTGTTTTTGATATTAAGGAGAACTCTTTATCAGATTGAGAATTGTTCCTTATATTCTTAGTTTGCAGAGAGATATTTTTAAGATTTTCTTTATTTATTTGACAGAGAGAGAGACAGCACAAGCAGGGGTGTAGGAGAGGAAGAAGCAAGCTCTGTGCTGAGCAGGGAGCCTGATGCAGAGCCTGAGCCGAAGGCAAACTCTTAACCAACTGAGCCACCCAGGCGCCCCTGCAGAGATATTTCTTTAAGGTCAGGTATGGAAGATTAGCAAACGCTTTTTTTGCATTTATTGAGATCATCATGATTTTTTTTCTCCTTTATTTTGGTAATCCTGGTAAATTAGATTAAGTTGAATGTTAAACCAACCTTGCATTCCTTAAATAATCAATTTAGTTATTATGTGTTCACCTTCTTTTTTTTCTAGGTCGACTATATATAATGTTTTTTTTTAATTTTTTTTATTATGTTATGTTAGTCACCATACAGTACATCCCCGGTTTCCGATGTAAAGTTCGATGATTCATTAGTTGCGTATAACACCCAGTGCACCATGCAATACGTGCCCTCCTTACTACCCATCACCAGCCTATCCCATTCCCCACCCCCTCCCCTCTGAAGCCCTCAGTTTGTTTCTCATAGTCCATAGTCTCTCATGCTTCATTCCCCCTTCTGTTACCTTCTTAACTTATTCTTATTTTAAGAACTTTTGCATCTATGTTCATAAAAAATATTGGTCCATAATTTTATTCTTTTTTTTTAATGCCCTTGTATGGTTGTGGTATTATTATTAAGCTAGGTCCATCAGAAGAGCTGTGATGTATTCCTTTCTTCTCTACTTTCTCAAAGAGCTTGTGTAATATTGGTATTATTTCTTCATTAACATTAGATAAAATTCACCAGTGAATCTGTTGGATAGTTGGGCGCTTCTGGTAGGTGGGTTTCAAATTACAAATTCAGTTTCTTTCACAGACACATGGCTATTTTGTTGGAGTAATTGTGGTAATTTGTGTCTTTCAATGTACTTTTCAACTCCATCAAAAATGTTAAACTGTAGGCACAGAGTTATCCATAGTATTCCCTTATCCTGCTAATGTCTGTATGATCTTTAATGATATCATCTGTGTTCTGGAAATTCGTGTTTTCTTCCTTCTGCTTTTAATTAATCTAGTTAGGTATTTATCATTTTATTAATTTTTTAAAAGATTTTATTTATTTATTTGAGAGAGAGAGAGAGACAGCCAGTGAGAGAGGGAACACAAGCAGCGGGAGTGGAAGAGGAAGAAGCAGGTTCCCAGTGGAAGAGCCCGATGTGGGGCTCGATCCCAGAACTCTGGGATCACGCCCAGAGCTGAAGGCAGATGCTTAATGACTGAGCCACCCAGGAGCCCCCATTTTATTAATCTTTTAAGGGAAACTATCTTTTATTTTATTTATTGCCTTTGCTGTTTGTTAATTTCTATTCACTGATGTCTACTCTTATCTTCATTTCCCCCTTCCTTTTATTTATATGGGATTAATTTATTTTTCTTGAATTTTTAAGTAGCAAGTTTAGTTCATTAAATTGTGTTACTTTCTTTTTTAATATAAGCATTTAAGGAATACACTTTCCTCTGAGCACTGATTTAGCCATATGCCATACAATTTGGTATGTTGTATTCCCATTATTATTTTAAAATATTTGCCTTTTTCTAGAGTGATTTTTTTTTGTTTTGACTAGCAGGTTATTTTTTTTATTTAAATTCAATTAGCCAAGGTATAGCACATCATTGGTTTTTGGTATAATGTTCAATGATTCGTTAGTTCATTATAACACCCAGTGCTCATCATATCATGTGCCCTCTTTAATGCCCATCACCCAGTTACCCCATCCCCCACCCACCTCCTTTTCTGCAACCCTCAGTTTGTTTCCTGGAGTCCAGAGTTTCTCATGGTTTGTCTCCCTCTCTGATTTCTTCCCATTCAGTTTCCCCTCTACCACGCCCATTGTCCTCTGCACTATTCCTTATGTTCCACATAAGAGTGAAACTACAAGATAATTTGTTTCTCTGACTGACTTATTTCACTCAGCATAATACCCTCAGTTCCATCCATGTTGATGTAAATGGTAGATGTTCATCCTTTCTGATGCTGAGTAATATTCCATCACATATATGAAACATGTCTTCATCCATTCATCCTTTGAAGGACATCTTGGCTCCTTCCACAGTTTGGCTATTGTGGACGTTGCTGCTATTTAGAAGCATGTAGTTTGTTTCTAGATATGTGACAATTTTCCCTAGTTTTTTGTTATTTATTTCCTACTTTCATTTCATAGGATCAAAGAAATACTCTATGATTTTAATCTTTTGAAATGTATGGAGACTTCCATACATTATCTTCTTGTGTTCCTGCCTATCTTAATTTGCATCCTGGTGAATGTTTCGTGTACACTTGAACACTTTATGAGGTTGTTGGAGGTCATGTTCTGTAAATGTCAACTAGGTCAAGTTTGTTAATAGTGTTAATCAAATTTCCTGATTCCATCTACTTGCTGTACCAAATACTGAGACAGGAGCCTTGAAATCTCTAGCTATAATTGTAAATTTATCCTTTTCTTTCCCTTCTCATTTTGTGAAGTTTTCCTTTGTGCTTGAGAACTTTGTTTTCAGGCCTATGTATTTTTAGCATTGTTATTTTCCTTAATGAACCACCTCATTTATCATCGTTAAATGACCTCTTTAACTTTGATAATGTCCGTTTCTTAAAATCTCTGTGTCTGAGAGGAATACAGGCATACTAGCTTTTTTATGCTTATTATTAGCATGGCACATATTTTCCCATCCTTTTACTTTTAACCTATGTGTCTCTCTATATGTCAAGTGTTTCTCTTGTCATAGCATACAGTAAGATAGTCCTTAGTTACTGAGTCTGACAATATCTTCCTTTAAGGTTACAGTTTGAAACAGCTCTCACGGCTGGAACTTACAACATAAGTTACTAAATAAGAAGTAACTTCACAGAAGAGTCTAATTAATCTGCATAGCGATCTCCTTGAGCTTTTGGCTGAATACTAAGTCAGGAGTGTGTATGGTGTAATTTTGCAAGTGACAGAAAGAGGGAATGAAGGAAGAAAGGAAGGAGGAGGGGAGGGAAGGAAGGAAAGAAAGAAAAAAGAAAGAGAGAAGGGAAGAAAGAAGGAAAGAAAGAAAGAAGAAAGAAAGAAGCTGCAAAAAAGAACATGACCTGAATAGAGATTTCAGATGACAGGAGTTTTGGACAACCAGAACAGAGACAAACATTCCAGCTGTTCAACCAAGATCCCTTCAAAACCATATCTTCAGAGTCAGATATTTCAACCTCAGAGAAAGGACACTGCAATCCCATCCTAAAACAGCCTATAAGCAAGTCCTCGCATGATCAAACTGATCTCCCAGGGAATTAACTATCAACAAATCTCAACACCCTTTAGAGGAAATGGAAAAGTACATTCTGAACTACATAGCATTCATAATAACTAGTACACAATTAAAAAAAATTACTATCTATGAAAAGAAGGAAAAATTGGCTTATATCCAAGAAAAAAAAAAACTTTTCTATAGAAATAGACCCTAAGATGACACTATTAATGAACTTAGAAAACAAGAACTTGAAAGCAGGTATTATAGATGTGGTCAAGGACTTAAAAGAAATTGTGGATATAATGAGCGAAAAAATAGGAAATCTCAGCAGCAAAATGAAAACTGTAAAAAGAAGCACCAAGTAGAAATTTTAAAATAGAAAAAATGTTATACCTGAAATGAAAATTTTACTAGATGGGATTAACAACATATCGAAGAGTGCAGAAGAAAATCCAGTGAATTTGAAGATGGGCCAACAGAAGCACTAAGTAAAGACTCAACAGTGAATAGAGACTCAGAGACCTACGTAGTTTAATCAGGTGGCATCAAAGATGTGTAGCTAAGGTATCTGAAGGTGAGACAGACCAGGAGAGAAAGATAAATTTTGGAAAAAAAAATTATGATTAAAAGATTTCTGAATCTGATGAGTAGCATCAACACAGAGATAAAAAGAACCTCAACAAGTCACAGACAGGATAAGCACAAAGAAAGCTACACCTAGGCACATTACAATCCAATTGTTGACAGTATTTATAAAGAAAAAATCTGAAAAGCAGCGAAAGAAAAAGGACCCTTTCGACTGCAAGAAAACAAAGGTACTGTATTGTTAATTTCTCATCGGAAACAATGCAAGCCGTAGTGCAATGGCATGACGTATTTTCAATGCTCAATAAAAATAAATCAATGGAGAATCCCATGTCCAGGGAAAATATCCTTGGAAAGTGGGGCCAAAAAAAGACATATGTGGCAAACAATGTCACCACCTTCAAGAAATATGGCAGAAGGGAAATATCAGAAACTTACTTTAGAGAAAAGAAGGTGGAAAGGAGATAATGTCCACCTAAAAGACACTTTCGTCTTTTTTAGTTTCTTTGTAGGACATTTGACTGTTTAAATATAATAACAATGTGTTGGGTTTATAATATATAAAAGTAAGCTACATAATAACCTCGGCTCAAAGGAGAAGCGAATAAAAGTGGACTAGTGGAAGGGTTTCATTATATGTGAAGGAGCGTAATCTTAATTCAAAGAAGACTGGGATGAACTAAGAATATATAATATAATCCCTAGATTAACCCCTAAAGTCATAAACCAAAGAGGTATGGCTAAAAAGCCAATGGAGGCAATAAATACTAACTATAGTCAATTAAACCAAAAGGAGACTAAACAAGTAAAAGAGACACAAAACCAGATGGCGCATTTAGATAAAGAATAATAATTCCTACCCCCAACACGTGACCACGTGTGGCTCTCGACTGCATCCCTGTGATGTTTGTGAGGCTGGAAGTACCTCCCCCAGTGGAAACTGGGTAAACACGGAGCTCCCTTCTGATATATGAAAACAGATGCGTCATAAATTTCATCCAGTTTGATAATTGTATATGGTGGGAGGGTAAGTCCAATACCCTTTATTCTATCACAGTCAGACCTAAGTGTTAACGATACCAACCCAGTCTCTCTCCCCAGGTTTATTTATAAATATTTTGTTCATAAAAAATAGCATTTTGCTATGTTACATTCATATTGTGCTATATTTTAGAAATAAATTTCTAAATGTATATCATCATAAATCTATAATATGTGTGACATGCAAGTATATAATAAATACATAAATGAATAATACAGCATGGCAATATAGCCTATTTTGTATTTTTATCATCCGACATTGGTTTTGGTGCCGACTGAATGCCTTTTCATTACCGCATGCTATTCCGCCATCCATACAACCACATTCCATTTATCCCTTTTTCTATGAACAGACACCCAGCCAGCTCTGGGGTGACACAAACAGTGCTGCAGAGAACATGGTGATATTATCTATCCCTGGAGCTTAGGAAAGTGATATGCTTTCTTCAAATGCATTTAGCAGGTCGACATGACAGTTTGGGGAGTTTCATGAAAATGCCACGGAAAAGACAGTCTAAAGCAAAGCTAGCAAGACACATGGAGAAGGTAGGTAGGGGGTGGCATTTTTGCTATCTGTTTGTCCACCACTGTCACCACAACCCTCAAAGGATAGAGCAGACACATACAGGAGGGCTCTTCCTAAAATCGGGGTCCTGCTATGCGCCTCTTCTCCCCAGTGCCTTATGTGGCACAGATCGGCCGCTTGGAGCTGATGGAAGGGAAGAATTCAAAAGGCAAAACATCTCCTGCTGTGGTCGCTACTCCTCTGTTTTCTCTCCGAGCGTTTTCTCATACCCCAAGTATGGACTGGCTTTTCCACATATATGATGGGACAAGTCTAAGATATGCAGCTCCAGACTGGGACTTTGCTTCATACCAGATCCTTTTAGTCTGATTTCAGCCACATATTGGGGAGAACAGCTTCTGTTAAAAGCAAATATCCAAGCCCATCGCCTCCACCCTCTGGGATCCCCTTGGGAAAGAAGCCCCCCTATGGCTGTGTCTCTAATCCCCACTGGCTGTTGGCTGTCCCCAGGTGATTCCCCGAAAGCCTTGAATGCCACAGCCAATGGTATTCGCTATGTGCCAGGCTTGTTCTAAGTATGTCCTTGCATGATGTGGGACATCTGACCGCCGGAGTCACAGTCCTGCATGCCCCAGCTAGCTGCTGTGTGAGCCTGGGCAAGATGCTTAACCTCTCTGTGCTTCACTCTCCTCTTATGCAGTATTAGGGTCATTGTTTTTACCTTTTAATCTTTTCTTAGGACAAAGTGAGGTGCTATAAAGCACCTAAACATCGGTGAGCATTGATACATAGTACTAAGAGACAAAAATCACAGGCTAAATAACAGGGAAAATTTATTGTTTTCTTTGGAGAGGATGTCATGTGGCTGTTATCAAAATTTTTTAAACTTAGTTTATTTTGTTATGTTGGAAAACTGACAAAGTGATTTTAAGGTTATCTTAGAAGAATTCACTGGCAAGAATTAAGACCAAATTTTTTTTTAAAAAGGGACTAGTGATCAAGTGGACGTTTGAGTTCCATATATTAAATTATACCTTAAATCAAATATCACTAAAACAGTGTGGCATCAGGAAAAAAAAAAAAAGGACAAATCAATTAAACAGAAGAAAGCCCCAAAAGGAGCTTAACGTTGTCCCAGGGATGTGATAGGTGCTTGTTAAACATTGATTTAATACATGAAAGAAACCACTCAGTATAAAGTTAAGGATGTCATTTCAAGTCAACAGGTACCAGAATTACTCCATACATAGTTCTCAAACTGCAATTGTTTAACTTTTAAAAATGTTGGATTCCTCTCTCATCCCAAACACACACCCCAACACACACAGAAATGGAATAGAAAATCAGAGAGCTGCACGTGAGGATGATGTGGTAAATATAACAATGAAAAAAGACATAGAAACAAGAAAAGCTCTGAAGATTTGGGTACGTAAAAGTCAATACTTACGTATTTATTGTTTGTATATATTACTTATAATAAATGTCAAATTGTTTAAGAATATCCCAGTGTGTTAGGCGAATGGGTTTTTTTTTCTTACAGAAATTAGACAATTTAATTTAAAAAAATACTCATATTTAAGTAGAAAACGCCTAACAAATGGAATAGCTATACCACCAAAGAAAGAGGCTACATGACTGGGACATGTGTCTTATGTCTAATCTTCTCTGCCTGGAGCTGAAGATTCTGTGGGTGAACTGAGAGCTAACGCAGACTTCAGCGTGTGTCCTCTGCTGTCTTCCATCCGTCAGCTTCTGGAAGGAGAACCAAGCACAGTGCAGGACCCTCTTGTCCCCCCACCCACCTAGTCAGCCTCTCTTGCTCGTGGACTTCCTCTTCCTTCTCTGGAAGACCATGATCATGATTTTTTTAAGTTGGAAACTGCTTCCTTTAAACCAGACTACAACATTAAATATTAGAAAGCATGGAGATCCACTCATTTATGGAACATAAGAAGTAGGAAGATCGGTAGAAGAAAGGGAAGAAGGGGGAGGGTAAACAGAAGGGGGAATGAACCATGAGAGACTATGGACTCTGGGAAACAAACTGAGGGCTTCAGAGGGGAGGGGGTGGGGGGAATGGGATAGGCTGGTGATGGGTAGTAAGGAGGGCACATATTGCATGGTGTACTGGGCCTTATACGCCAGTAATGAATCATCGAACTTTACATCAGAAACCAGGGATATACTGTATGGTGACTGTATGTACTGTATGTACATAAGTCATGGGGAGGTAAAGTACCACATAGGAAATATACTCACTAATATCGTAATAACACTGTATGATGTACTGTAGGACGACTAACATAATAAAAAATTATTATTAAAAAAGAAAGCATGGAGATCCATTTTTAGTTAGAAATAATATCTACCGGCCATTTTTTTCTAAATACAAAAGTCAACACAAAGCCATGAGTTTTGAGACAAATTAGAAAAAAACTAAGCGAATGTAGAATATTTTACCAAAAAAATTGCAAAAAATAACAATTTAGAAATGACTCATGACAATACTGTAGTGTTGCATAACGTTTTCCAGGAAATGCATACATACATACATACACACACACATAGATAGATAATTCCATTTTATTTACTTTTTTATAACTTCTTTCATTATGAACATTTTTCCATCTAAAAAAAAGAATTCTACTCCTCTGCCTAATTTTTTCCTTTTAAAAAAAATTCATTGCTGGAGTAGAGTTGACATAGAATGTTGACACGCAATGTTATAGCAGTTTCACGGGTACAACATAGGTGACAATTCTTTATGTAAATCAGTGCTCACCATGACAAGTGTAGTCACCACCTGTCATCATACAGTGTTATTACGGTATTAGTGAGTATATTTCCTACGCAGTACTTTACCCCCCCATGACTTATTTATTTTAGAACTGAAAGTTTGTACCTTTTGATCCCATTTATCTGATTCTCCCGTCCCTCCCAAACTCCTCTTTGGCAACCGGCAGTTTCTTCTTTGTATTTGAGTCAGTTTCTGTGTTTGTTTGCTCACTTGTTCTTTTTTTTTTAGATTCCACATATTAATGAAATCATATAGTATTTGTCTTTCTCTGTCTGACTTACTCCACTTCGCATTATACCCTCTAGGTCCGTCTATGTTGTCACAAATAGCAAGATCTTTCTTTTTTATGGCTGAGTAGTATTCCGTTTGTATGTGAGTGTGTGTGTGTGCGTGTGTGTGTGTATTCCAGCTTTTTTTCTGAATATGGTTGACACACAATGTTACACTAGTTTCAGGTGTACGACTTAGTGATTTGATAAGTTGATACATTGTACTCCGTTCACCACAATTGTAGCTTCCACCCGTTCCCTTGTATTACTATTATAATATCATTGGCTGCGTTCCTTATGCTGTGCTCTGCATTTTAATAACCCGATAGTATTCCACTGCATGTGCATACCATGATTTTTTTTTAAAGATTTTATTTATTTATTTGACAGAGATAGAGAGACAGCCAGCGAGAGAGGGAACACAAGCAGGGGGAGAGGAAGAAGCAGGCTCACAGCAGAGGAGCCTGATGTGGGTCGATCCCATAACGCTGAGATCACGCCCTGAGCCGAAGGCAGACGCTTAACCGCTGTGCCACCCAGGCGCCCCGCATACCATGATTTTTTAATGACTCAACTATTATTGGACCGTTCAATCAGTTCTATTAGACATGACACCGAGGTGCCCGTTGTTGCACAAAGCATCTGTGGACATGTATGATGATTTCCCGGATAAATTCTCTGGAATGGAATCGTTGGATCAAGCATTCATTTTTAAGGCCTTTAATATATGCTGCTAAACTACCTTGAGAAACTTCCTACTAGGGAATCTCATCTCAGGTTGGAGGGAGACTTCTAAAGTCCGTGCACGCCATAGCAGAATTGTGTAAATTACACACACAGACGCTATGCCTCTGTCCTAGCAAATTTCACTCCTGCTGGTATCTCCCCATAATTACCCCAACCAAGTTTAGACTGTTTTTTTTTAAAATCTTTGGGAGATTTCAGACAGGATGTCAAATTATTGATGCTGTGGTACGCATTACTTGATCACTAGTAAAATGGGACATTTTTCCAGCTGACTGGTGTCCATGCCTCCATCGTGAGTGACCTTCCCTGTCCTCTGTAGGTGCTCTGCCTGTGTCACTTGATAATGGTAGACATAAACTCAGTAATAGGAAAGAATCTTTCCCTGACATTTATTCATGCAAAATCTTTAATGATCAATGAGAATTTATTTATCATGAGCAAAATGGCCATGGAATGAGAGAATTTCACCTCTCTTTGGAGAAGATTTTTAAAGGAAGAGACACATTCATGCTTTTTGAGTTTCAAGGGCCTGGTGGCAGGTAAGTTGTTCAGATGACCCTGAGATCTGTCCCAACTTTCTGGCGCTATAGAAGAAACAGTGCTGGGGAAGAGTCCTAGATTTCTTTTTTTTAACATTTCTTTTAATCTTTGAAACATTTAGTAACACGTTTTCTTCCAAAATTACAGGAATTTTCCTTTAAGACTAATAGGGAAGAGCAGAAAAAAAGTTAAGTCTAAAATGCTCCAAACATAAATTGGAAACAGGCAAGAGACCATTATTGCTGGTGTCTGTCGTCAGCCATAGAATCATTAACATGAAATGCCTTTTGATGAATGCATTGAAAAAAGTGATTATATATTAAAGTATAAAAGTCTCTTCCTCCATCATTTAAATTACTTTACAATGCTGATTAAAATAACAGAACATTATAGCTTGCTTAGCTAAACATTATATTTCCAAATCCATTTCCAATTGTTTCCCTTCAATTTGAACAATTTTTGAGCAATTTTATTGCTATTCATACCTGCTTGATTTTTTTATTAGAAATTAAAGTACACACTTTTTTTTTTATCAATGTTGCAAAGTGCTGCAAAGCTTAACTCTTTTTATGCCATTCAGAACCTTAAATCACAGGGAGAAACAGCTTTTCCCTCTCTTCATCCTGAGGGCTTCTCCCTGACAGAAAATATTTAGAAAATATCAAAACAGAAAGGCATTTGAAGTCGTCTGAACAATTTCTTGATTTACGTAAAGAGAAACTGAGACTCACAGAGAGGAGAACCAACATGCCTAATATCAGGATGGAATTTTGCGATAAACCCACAAATTGAGCCAAGTCTCCTGATTCTCCACTGGGGTCTCTTTTGACCCTAACTGTCCCTCATAAAGTCCCCTTAAAAAAAATGGCGGACCAAGTGGCTGGAGGAATGTCTGAGGAAACAGTTCTCGTGCTCTCAAACACCCGACACTCGTCCACACTCCAGTTTAGTGCAGCGAAGGTAACCAGCAGTTGACTAATCCTTGAAAAATAAGTGGACAAAGCACTCAGGTGAAATAAATAGTACAAAATGTGGGGTAACCTATCTTGACGCCACACCAAGCCATGCAATAGTCCTCTGTGTGCCCCAGGACAAGTTCCCTGGTCTAAACACATAATCCTGAGTATGACAAATGACTCCTCTTGGTGATCACAGAAAGTCTCTCTGTCCCCATCACAGCCACGCTCCAAGCACCCAGCACAGAGCCGTGCTCAGACAAGATGGTCAGGAAGCCTCCGCTGGCTGGATGGGTGAATGAATGAAAGCCCCTCTATCCCACAGGGGGCTTGGGTTTTGAGCAATAGAAATAGACTTTGGTCAGTGTGAAGAGGATTTGGGTCACTTAGGTAATCAAAGATAGGCTGAGCAGGGAGGGGTCTTGGAAAGGATGAGGACCAGCGATCCCCAGGATCTAGGCTGTGGGAACTAATGCTCTGTCCTCTGGCACGTGTTGGAATGAACCAGCCCAACTCATTTTTCATCTCTCTCTCCCTCCTCTCTGCAGTCAGACCCCCAGGAGAGAGTCCAGTTGGCCATGCCTATATCACATACCTGTCTCTTGGCAAGGAAAGGCTTGACTGTAGTTCCACTAAGACTACGTGGAGGGAAAGGGGTGTATGCTAAGGGACATCGAAGTGCTATTACCAGAAGAAGAAGAAAAAAAAAAAAAGAAGGAATCAAACAGACAAAAATAACACACGCCTGCCATGCTCTTGAGTCTCCCTTCTTCTTCTGCAGAGTGAGGGGAATATTATGTAACTTGCCAGGTTGGTATGGGAATCGGAAATTGCCATAGCACCGCGCCTAGCATAGGGCAAGCACACCTCGCCCAGGGTCTGTCATGGCTGGCTTTCTATAGGAGCAAGGAAAGCACAGCCTACAGCAAATCGTGGTTTTCCTGATGCTGAACCCCAGTCTGCAAACTGTGGCAGGTTCGCTCTCTGTTTTGTCTGACAACACACGCTTCCATGTGCAGACCTCTGCCCGGCCACTACCTTCATGAAAACCATGTATTCGGTGCCCCCCCCCATTACTTGAGTTATTGATGGCCCAAGGCATGCTGAGATTTGAGGATGACTTGGAGTTAGAATCAGGTGGAGCTGAGGCTGGGGGAGCCCAGAGGGGACAGGGGCTAGCCCTGCAGGGCCCCAGGCAGTCAGGATCCTGATGCCCAGAGCACCCCTGCTTATCAGAGGGACCCCAGCTTACCAGGGACAAGGTGCAAGGCACTGACAGATTTCCTGGCAGAGTTCAAACAGCCTCAAGAGCCCAAAGGCGGAGACCTGAGGGACTCCATGCGGAGAGCCAGGGACTGAGCTGGCCCTTAGAACTGAGACGCCGGGTGCAAAGAAGCCAGGGGAAATGAACAGCTATCCTACACCGAACATGGAGGTGGGAGTCCCGAACCGCAAATGCAGCAGGGGCAAAGGAGAGGGGAGCATTCCTTAGGGTTCGGTGCGACAATGACTAGCGATGGGACCCTTTCTCTCTGCTGGATGCCCTGCTGGAAAGGCAGGACAGAGTAGGGGTGAGGGACACGGACCACACCTGGAATCAGTTCATCTGGGTTCTGATTCTGGTTTTTCCCTTGGTTGGATGACTGGACCAGCCCATAACCCATCCTAAGTGGGGTACCGGGAGTCGCTGCATTTGCGTGGGTTGGAGAACTGAATTGTATGATTAATGTCATGTGCTAAGTACTGAGGAAGTGTTCAATAAGCATTAGGGACAGTTATGATCACCCTGTTGGTCGTTAAGCCCTCCCATGTCTCGGCTCACCGAATCCTGAGGGTCTGAGGCAGCTCCAGGAAGGTGCCGTGTGAGGTAGGCATCATGCGGACCCGGCCTGCGAACCCGCAGGGATGATTCAAGGGCTGGAGGAGCGGGAGTGGCGTTTGTCGCACAGAGGGACTGAGCGGCAGTGCCCCTTAGGGACAACAGGGGCTGTCTGGACTCCAAGGTGTCGGAATCAAGAGCTTCCCAAGGTGCCTGGGCAGTTCAGTCAATTAAGTGGCCAACTCTTGGTTTTAGCTCAGATCATGATCTCAGGGTGGTGAGTTCCAGCCCTGAGTGGGGGCTTGAGATTCTCTCTCTCCCTCTGCCCCCTCCGCCAGCTCTCCCTCTCTCTCTCTCTCTCAAATAAATAAATAAATAATAAATTTGTAAATAAAGAAATAAAATAAATCAATCAATCTCCTGGCCTGGAGAGAAGGTGGGGACTTGCTATTGGAGTAGGCAGCAGGACACAAGCCTTTTAAGGACACTTCGTCTAAGAGTCAGCATTCAGTAGCTGGGGTGGGGGAAGGAAAAGAGGCTAGAGGAAGAGAACTGGAGACAGCTAGGAAAATCTAGCCGTAGGGATGCCTCACCCCAGGGAGAGAAGTGCAGGGGCTGTGGGGACGGGGCTGGCCAGGCTATGGATGCTTAGGCCGAGGTTAGAATGACCCTCAAGGAGAGCAGGGGTGGGAAGTCTTATACGTAATGTCACCAAGGGGCCTTTGCCCATCTTTTCGTTCTTGAAATCTCATAGTTGCCCCTCTTGTCCTGCTTATTTCCAACCCATTCCTTGGAATTCAGCTCAACTGCTTCAGGGAATCCCTCCCCGACACCAGATAGGTGGGCCTCTCTGCCCTAGTCTCCCGCAGCACCAGCCTGGCTGCGTGGAAAAGGAGTGTGTGAAAAAGGCAGCCCAGAAGCCCACAAGGGGAACTACAGGCCACCAAGGGCCCTGGCTGGTGTGGGCTGTATCTCCAGCCCTCAGGCAACTTACAGTCTCGGTAAGACCCACTGCACCAGGAACAGAATAAAAACTTGGCCAGGAGTCAGACAGTTACACCAGCTTCCAGGAGCCCAGCAGGTGGAAGGCTGCATGGGCCCCAGAGGAGCAGGTGGGGAGATGCGAAAGGGCGTCCTAAGCTCCCACTGGATCCCACATGAGCAAGGATCCCAAGGAAGGAAAAGGAGGTGGAATGAGGTCCTGGGGAGCGGACAAGCCGTCAGAGATCTGAGCTGGTGCCCAGGGCGAGTGCCAGAGGCATTTGTGGGAGAAGTGCAGGCCACCCACCCAAATTAGGAGGTGTGGATGGACATTGGAATCTCTGACCCCCCTCCTTCCTCCCTGTCTCAGGCTTGGAACACTTTCTGGGAGCTTCATGGGGTTGACTGTTGAAGAGAAAACATGGAGGGGGGAGCATTCCTGGAATCAAGGTGTCAGGAGAATGGATCTAAGCAATGAGGGAGAAGTAAGAAACCTACAACACTCTTCTCACTGCCCCCGCACCCACGCGCCGTCCTTCTCCTCTGCAGGAAACATCAACAAGTTGCAGGTAGGTAATTTGAAAGAAAACAACCTTAAGTAAAATGCCATTCTAGTTGGGCCTAAATTCACATTTAAAAATATTATTCAACTAATTAAAATGGAATTAAATGAATATAACGTTAACTGTGTCTACTGTTTAGCATAAAAAGTTGTTAAATATATCATACTCTGTGTTCCGAACTGGTGGCAGATTTTAGCAATGTTTAATTGTTAAGAAATAGCCATGTGCTACTTAATTGCATAACTAGGTGGAACATAAAAATCACAGTTACATGAATTATATTAAGTAAAATATGTTAAAATAGTTTGTTTTTCGATGGTGGAATTTTATGGACGCCATAATGAAACTGAAGTACATTTTTAATTACCTAATTATTGCTATTTTCAAAGTCCATTTACACCATAATTGTTCCTGTTTTCATAGTCCAAAGAGTCCTTGACAGAAAGACTCAGTAGGATCTAAAATAAGGATTCATTCCTCAGACAGCTCCTGCTTGTGCCCCCCCCCCCCGGTCTTTAAGAATCTATCTTGGAAGCAATCATTCATCATTTATGCAACAGGTAATTGTGTAGGCAAAGCCACTGGGGATATTAGAAGGGCAGAGAGATGCAGGAGGAGACGCTGTATTTCCAGCCCTCAGGCAACTTACAGTCTGGGTGAACTTACTGCATCGGAAGCAGAGTAAAAACTCAGCCCGCAGTCAGACAGTCACGCCAGCCCCTGGGAGCCCAGCAAGTAGAAGAATGTAGGGCCGGGAGTAGCAGGTAAGGGGGTGGGGAAGGGCGTCCCAAGCTCCCACTAGACCCAGCATGAGCAAGGATCCCAAGGAAGGAAAAGGAGGTGGAATGAGGTCTGGAGAGCAGACAAGCGCGGTGGTGGCCAGCAGTCATGGGAAAACTACAGAGAGATTTTGTCGCCAAGCACAGCCAGGGCCAGACTCAGAGCCAGCAGGGAGATCCAGCAGGTCGGAGAAGCACAGGTGTGAGGTTTCA
Source organism: Ailuropoda melanoleuca (assembly GCF_002007445.2). Classification (NCBI taxonomy): domain Eukaryota; kingdom Metazoa; phylum Chordata; class Mammalia; order Carnivora; family Ursidae; genus Ailuropoda; species Ailuropoda melanoleuca. Next base: position 43,461,721 of record NC_048229.1, on the reverse strand, counting down.
TTCAGCTCTTGGGGCTAAGCATGAGGTGGGAGTGAGGGGACAGGACTCTGAGCACGTGGGACACAACGTGGCCAGTGGCAGAAACAGAAGACTCAAAGGAAATAGCGTTTCCATGAAAAACAATACCTTTGGTTCTAGACTAGGGAGTTTTGAGGCTTTAGAAAGACATCCATGGTGGGTGCAGGACCCAAGTGTTCTCAGTAGATCAGGGCTCTTAAAACATTTATTTTTCTTTTTTAATCTTGAAGGAGCTTCCAAGCTTTCTCTTCTAATTTTGGGGGAGGGGCACACAACTACACATAAGATAGGACTTTTTTGAGATGAAACTGTAAGATATGGGAGCACTTCCTTACCACACACCTGGAGTTGGTGCGATTTTAAAAAGTCACCTAGGAGAGAAGCAAACTACATCAAAAGAGCGTGTGCAAGGGCACAGGGCAGGCCCAGTCCTCCCTCTGGGTTCTCCTTTCTTTGTCCCCACTGTTCCTGCAGTTGAGCTAAATGATCTTGTCCCGAGGGTTCAAGAAAAGTCTGTGAATTGCAAACAATCGTTGAGTGATTATATTTCTTATTTTATCTCTCTTTTTCACACCTCACTCTTCCTTCCTGAGCCTAGAACTCTAGCCATGTGCTGAATGTCAGTGTTTGGACATCACTGCAGAGCCCTGAAGGAGAAATTCTTGGCCGTGGTCAGAGAACATCAGTCCTGATGGGCTTGGACCAACTGGGCTAAGTTTTGGGACTCCTGACTGGTCGTTCTACATCTTTCCAAGCCCTCCAAGAGCTCTCCATCACTCACGTCGTTTAAAATATGTCTTCCTGTTAGGGAAATGGGTTCCAGCCACAGAGTAACTGGAGACTCCATGAGTCACTGTGGTTAAGACAGATCGTTGAATTCTCCGCAGATGCGACTCCAGAGCTGGGAGGCCACGGAGTCTGAACAGCCGCGGTGACACCAGCAGAGAGGAGCCAGCTCTGGAGGTGGCCTACCCCCAGCAACTGCCTTTGTTCTCCTGGGTCCTTTCCTCTTGGGGGGGACCCTGAGCGCAGATGGCAGAGCTCCTCAAGAAAGCAGGATGTCAAGCTCTATGACACAGAGTCTTTAATGATTCCTGAGCTTTCCTTATTCCAGACCAAGGAAAGGAAAGTAACTTCGTAACCGCAACTGGATAAGCCGTTTCGCCTGGGTCTCCAGCGTCGCGGGGATAGGTGTGGATGCCCTCAAGACTTGCCTTTCTCTTTGGGGCGCCTGGGTGGCTCAGTCGTTAAGCATCTGCCTTTGGCCCAGGGAGTGATCCTGGCGTTCTGGGATCGATCCCCGCATCAGCCTCTTCGTCTCCCACTCCCCTGCTTGTGTTCCCTCTCTTGCTGGTTGTCTCTCTGTCAAATAAATAAATAAATTCTTAAAAAAAAAAAAAAGACTTGTCTCTCTCTCCTACTCAAAACTCCAACGTTGCACCATCAATGCGGCAGGGGATTAACTTTTTGGTTTTTTTTAAAGCAAACCTATGGGCCGGTACCAATCACTGGTATGGAAATTAAGAAATCCTATTGTTTGCCAGGCATCAGTGTCTGATATGCAAAGCAGTTGCCCTGAACATTGCTTATTTGCATACCACGTTTAGAATGGGTGAGTCCACGTTATGTCAGTACCACCGTTTATGAATTCTTTTATATGAGTCAGATTTTAACTTAAATTCACTTAAAAAGGAAAATATCTATCACTAGACAGAAATCAGCTGCCACACGTTGTGGCCATAATAAATGAATAGGATGAAGACATCGCCCTTAAATTAGAAGTGTCTGTGTATGAACCCCCTCAAATTACCTTACACAGCAGGGGTGTACGTGTATATGAGAAATATCAGAAATGAAGTAAAGTTGCCGGCTTTCAAAAATTAAAACTCTGAAGATAGCTGGTTACAGTTGCGTTGTTTTAATCATAAAATGAAAGGATGTTTTTTTTTTACACGAGTAGAAATCTTTATGGGAAAGACTCTAACATGTTTCTCTCTTTTCCACACATTCTGAGATAAAACGTGCCACTGTTTTGTATAAACCAACCCTGCGTAGGCAAAATATTCATGATGGGCTCGGGTCAGTGGCTCATTCTGAGGACAGCTGAGAAGAAAACATACACCCTGGTTTATACGTTGGCCGTCTTCATATTTGAGACAGTGTCACCGGAGTCAATCATTGAAAACGAACTTAAATAGCAGCCTATGGAATGCCAGCGTCAACTCAACACCGTCTTTAGAGGGAGCAATTACATAATTAGGTTGTATTAATTCTTTAGCGACGAAGCAATTAATCACCTTTGAAAGTTTAAGTACATACTGTCACACTCACGAGGTGCTACTCCCCAAACTCAGGAGCCCACAAGTCAATAGTCGTAAGATGGTCTCACGTACACGGCTACATCCGCGAACCCATATATTCCCCCACAAGACACACTGCACAATTGTCATGCATTTTTTCTAGTTATAGAATCTACAGCAAAAGTTGCTAATTTGCTAAAGACTCTCTAATAATTTTGGAGGAAAACAGTAAACTTCTCAAAGAAAAGTCTTAAAATGTAATTCATTATAATTCACATTCTATGTAGAATGTGTCTGGTCACCAAATGATTTCTATGTATTGAAGTTGTCTACTATACTGGAATATTCTGGAAATCTATTCAATCCCTATTGTAGGACTTTCCACTCCCCACTGTGCCTAGACCTGTGTACACACGATGAGCCAGAGAAACGAGGTTGTTGGCCCCATGAGGCCTCATGAGGGCACCATTTTGTACAAGAAGAGGGACATAAGGACCAGACGTAAGGACCAGTAACAGGTGGTAGATTAGGTGATCAGAAGGGGTTTCTGAGGAAATGACATTTGAGCGGAGATATATATGATTACGTAGGATCACCCAGCACATGAAAATCTGTAGGTGTTGCTGGGGTTGAGGGGCAGGGAGAGAAAACGGAAGAGTATTCTGAACAGCGGAACCCCATGGGGTAAGACCCAATGTGGGACCTAGTGAGGTATCTTAAAGGAACAGAAAGAAATCCTGTAGGGCTAGAGCACGGTGACCAGCTAAGCGAGGGAAAGAATGCTAAGAGATGAAGTCAGAGGGAAGGGCAGGGCCAGATGATGAAGGTCCTGAAGGTCATTCCAAAGAATATGAATTTATTCCAAGTGCAGCACAAACACTACGGACTGATTTTAAGAGTGGGAGTGTCATGTTATAACTTTATAATGCTGCGTGGCCCATTGGGAATTTCCACCCCCGATGTCTGAGATATTGGGATTACGATCTGGCAGGATTGCTCCTTTTTAAATTCATTTTAAAGGCACCTATGCACTGTAGATGTCAGGAGCTCCCTAGATGTAAATAAGGAACACACAGAACTGTGTTCCTCCCAGTGCATCAAGCAGACTGCATCAAAGAACAAGATATGCCAATTCTCTGTCTCTAAGTAAAGTTCATCGAAGCTGATAGAAAGTCTTTGATACGGTTCTCCACACTGTGGAATCAGTGTGTACAGACTGGCCCCTGACAATTCATTGGCTCTCTGCTTGTGGACAAGACAGTTTTACAAAGGGGACTTGTTCTCCACTGTCTATTGAGAAAGAAGTGGACTAAATGATTCAGGATATTAACACATGATGCCTGTATCAAATAAGGGGTCACTACCTGCTGTGACTAATAACCCTAACCTAAAGGGCTCAACACAACAGAAGTTTATTTATTTTATCAAATCCCATCCGCGGAAGCAATTGGGGTGAGGAGTCTGCTTCATGCATTATTCAGGGACTCAGCCCCTCTCTCTCTCAGGACATTAACCTCTTCTAAAGCAGCACTAGCCAATAGATCTTTCTGTGCTGATGGAACTGTCCTATACTTCCCTATCCAATATGGTAGCCACTGAGAACATGTGGCTATGGAACATTTTAATTGCGGCTGGTGAGACTGCGGGACTGAATTTTAATTATATTATTATTTTTTAAAAGAAGAAAAGAGTGGGAGAGACCTTTGTTACCTGGTTTCAAGACTTATTTTATAGTATTTAAATATAGTTAACATAGTCAGGACTGTGGTATCAACATTCCAAGAGCCTAATAGATTAATAGAACGAAATCAAGTCCGGAAGTAAATTCACATGTTTATGGTCAATTAATCTTTGAAAAAGATGCCAATGCCAAGGGAAATCAATGTTGGAAAAGCTCTTCTTTTCAAAAAAGAGTGCTGGAACAACGGGATACCTGTATGAAATAAAAATGGAGAAACAGATGTAAGACCACGACTCTGCCATGTCTATGTGTTGTTTTTGTAAAATTGATTCGTGAATGTAGGAGTGTAAGTTGCCATTTTAAGAAGAGGAAATTGAGGCCCAGAAGCATTAAATAAAAAGACTATGATCACACAACGAGGAAATGCTGAAGGCAGGATTCAAACCCAGCCATCTAGAATCTAAAAGCTGCTCCGAGATGTTAAGAAGCCTCGGTGTGAGTGCTGGGGTAAAAAGGGTGAGAAGGACGGCAGGTTCCAAGGCAGCTGGGAAGCTGAGTTTGCTCACTGTCTCTTTGCCTCTCTGTTTTTGGGTTCCACCCAAGGCCTAGGCACAAGGCAGAACTAAAGGGTCCTCCAGTTCAATTCCTCCCCCCCTTTTCCCCCCATTTCATTGGTTTTTGGGGAAGGGACGGTGTCCCAAGCACATGGAATGGCAATATTTCCTTGTTCCTCATTTTTATTTCATTTCAATTAATTTCAATTCAAATAGTCACATGTGATTAGTGACCATTTGTGACTAGAGCCTTCACATCCTCTCCAGTCAGCTGGCAGATGAGGAAAAAGAGAATGGTCCTGTGGGAGGTTTTTATGGGCTGTCCTAGGAGTGGTGCACTCCACTTCCTCTGTCTTTCCACTGGCTAATACTAAGTCATGTGGTCACACCTAACTGCAAAGGAAGCTGGGAAATGTAGTCTAGCAGTGAGCCCAGGAAGAGAAGGGAATGGATTTGGTGAGTATATAGGAGAGGCTGTGATTCTCACACTAGAACTTCAATGAGGGCCTAAAGGTGCACTTCTCCTCTTTGACACAACTACGGAAAACAACAGGGAGAGCCACCAAAAGGAGTTACAGAGCAGCACCATAAATGCTAAACTAGTTAGAATGCCAAATTGCAAATGTGTATTATGCCCAGTGGTAAGAAGATGAAGATTTGAGGGACTTACACACTCTCCTATTTTTATTCATTCAACATTTCCCACGTGCCAACTCAGTATCAGTGACTATGCCAGGCACAGGGGATGCAGGGGGCAAGACAGCATCCCCCACAGTTAATTATTTTTAAGATTTTATTTATTTATTTATTTATTTATGAGAGAGCGTGCGCAACGTATGAGTGGGGGGAGGGACAGAGGAAGAGGGAGAGAGAGAACCTCAAGCAGACTCCTCACTGAACAGGAAGCATGAGGCAGGGCTCGATCCCACAGCCCTGAGACCATGACCTGAGCCGAAATCAGGAGTCAGCTGCTCAACCGGCGGAGGCCCCAGGGGCCCCCCACCACAGCCAATTTTAATCTACCAGGTAGGGGCAGCCTTGGAAGTAGGGATATGGTGCAATGAAGACTCAGGGTATGGACATTGAGTTCTTTCGGCAGATTTAGGAAAGGATTTTCAACAGAAACATGTATGAGCACAGATATACTTTTTTTTTTTTTTGAGACATCATATCATCAAGGAGTGGGTGGTGAAGTGTCTTCAAATAAAAATCAACCGGGAACAGATGTCATTATTCCGATAAGGATGTGGAATTCTTTTTATGTGAAATCGGTTGCTAACCTGAATCCCTCCTGGGCTCCGCTGAGTCTGTGAGATCGTCAGATACACATTGTGTTCCTTCTACGGCAACACCATGGTTTCATCCTGAGCTTAGCTGTACGTGCATGGGGCACAAACTAGGTACAGACTTCTTGGAACTGCTTCTCCATCTCCCCAGTCCAGCGGCACTTGCCCTTCTTCCTTGTTCTACGGTGAGTTATTTACCCTCCAGTGCTAAACTACACATCCCTTTGCTTCACTGCTCATGGCGTTAGCACACTGTTCATTCACTAAAAATGGTGGACTTCATTGTGCCTTGGCCCCCCAGTCATTGTACCTTACTTCCAAGAAGGGCATCCTGGTTTCCTTCTGTGTTGGGTCTTGTTAGGACTGTAAACCAAGGTGCTGAGAATTAGCCCCTTGACTCAAGCCAGGGTGACCATCCTCTCTACAGCCAGAACATTGAGTTTGGAGAAGAGTGACATGAGGTCAGGCAGGTGGGTGGAGTTCAGCATTCCAGAGACGACAAGGTGCCCTGACGGCGTTATGATCGAGTTTGCCTGGACCCTGGATACCGCTCCATTCCTGTCTATTTTGAGTCAGGTTTGTCACCCTTCCCATCAATTCTTTGAGTCCCTGAGAGATTTCCCACAAATTTCCTGGATGTACATCTGTAAGTACATATGGAACATGTTACTAATGAACGTCACAGAAGACGAAATGTAAAATCCCTCTTTATGTGCTAGTCTGTTTTACATAGAAGAAAAATGAAACACATCCAGTGTGTATTGGAGCCCACAGTAGAAATGGGCTTGGTCAAATACATGTGACCAGCTGTTACTTTCCACATGCTTGGAGGTATTTTCATTTGATTCTTGAAATGAAAAGACCCAAGTAAGATTGAGACCTGGTACACACACCTTAACCTTTCTAGATTTGGAAAAACTCTGACAGGTCCTGGAGGAATGTCCAGGTTCCCACCTTTCTGCTCCCCCATGCTCATCAGAATTAACTGGTCCCTCCTTGAGGTCCCCCTGTCCCTCTCAGTGCTGCCTTTCTGCTCAGAGGATTATTTCACCCCTAAATATCTTCCCCTCTAGACTGGGATTTCAAGAGAGAAAATTGACACTTTTCTACATTTTCTACAGGGCTCAGCACAGGGCCTTCTTTCATAGGAGGTATCAGAAAATATTTGCTAAATTGAATGGAGTCTATTTGAATTATGGAGTCTAGGTAAGCGGCTTTGGTAAGTCCATTAGCTTTGCCCTGGGAATCTCGGCTCTTGTCCTACCCCATTTCTATTTGGCCAAATTAACATGACACAGAGTGATTCAGTAGTCTTCCTTATTCACTTCAGAGGGCTGGAAATGAGATGTGGAAATGACAGCAAGGAGACATGTCAATAAATACGCACGTGGAGTCAGGGCGGGAGAGTGTCCGGCTGCCTGCCTAGCCTTCACAAGAGGAAGGCTGTCAAGGCCACTTGAGTGGATCTCACAGAACGCACTTGACTCGAGATGACCAGACTGTTCTGGAAGTTGACATCTGGTTTTTCTGTGGAGAGAAACTTAGAGAGTCAGTGCCGCTCACGCTCTAGGAACCCACTCTCCCTTTGGACATCTGAGCCTGAAGATAGCCGCTGCTTATCACATGGGGTTGAATTTGTTCTTGGCATATCCTTAAAATATTAGGATCAGCTCATAAAATGATAAGCCTTGAAGGTTTATCAACTAATAAGATCTTAAGCTTTTAAGGTTCATCTGAAACTGCAGAGACCTCAGTGTGTCTGGGTCTGCATGCGCATAGCCTCTCCCAGGTAGAACCCTAATTTTAATTTTCACAAGGTGCTTGTGCACGTGCATGTGTCTGTCCGTGTGTGTGTGTGAGAGAGAGAGAGAATTCAATGTATACCGTGCATCTGAAAATCCACTAAAGACAAGGGGGAAAAGGTACATATTTAGCCAAGTGTTTTGTGGGGTTTTTTTCTTCATGAAAAACTCTGGTACAAGGGTTCAAGCCAAGTAGGAGCCTTTCACTCTGGTTATTTATTTATTTTGCTCTCTCCTTTGGAAAGCGATGTACATGTATTATGAAAAGCAAATATTATACTCTTTATTGTCAAACAAAGTTTATAAGGTTCATGTGTCAAGGATGAGGCCAAGGACCTCACACAGAAAGTTTCCTGTCCCGGAAGAATTTCTCATGAAATATAAAATATGGGAAATGAGGGGATCCCTTACTGCCAGAAAACAGAATCAGCCCACTCCTAATGGCACCCAAGGGGTCGGATGAGCTCAGGCCTTGACTGTCCAAGCATGCTTCTTTGCAGACAAGCATGGGGGGCTCCGTGAGGAGGAAGGACCACAGTGGAAGTTGAAGGAGGCTACTTGTGTCCAACTTCATGCAGGTCTGACATCCAGATGCATGAGGCAACAAGCCCTTTGGGGACACGGGAAGTGGAAGCTAGGTGATGACAAATGAAAGGCATTCTTTGGCCTCGGAGCACACAGGCATGGAATCCGGTAGGAGTACAGTTACTATTTACAGGAAACTGGCACAGAGTTATAACTTTTCCTAGACAGGTTGGTGCCATTGTGTTCTGGCACCATGAAAAGCATTAAATAAGGCTTAGCATTTGTCTAAACCATGCTGTATGTACGATACTTTCTGATATGTATTGCTTTCTCCGACTGGGAGTTTCACTAAAGTCCCTCCCTGGGGAGTAGAGAGCGGGAGTTATAGTCAACCATGGTTAATTTGCGCTTTGTGCTTTGTTTATCCAAACCATATGTCTAGATGGTTGTAATTCTGTGTCACTGGCTGTGTAATGCTCTCTGTGCTAAGAGCTCTGTAAATAGCAACAGCTCGATGCATAATCACGTTGGCATTCTGAAGGGGGGAAAGGGAAGTTTCCAGTGACGTTTGTGGTGGAGACAACCACCCCGAGGATGTCTCCGTCCATGACTTTCAGGCTGCGATCCCTTGTGCTTCAGTCAAGCAGGTCCCTGTGCAGCGGATGGGACCTCACAGAAGCCAGATGTGGTGGGTCAACCCTACCTACGCTTCTCCTTCTCTGGCTTCAGGGCCCCAGAACGCCCCGGATATGAGATCAGGCCATTGCTATTCAGCACCCCCAGCAGTAGTTCACGTATAGAAGAAAGATTCCTTTGTTTTAAAGCAATAAATAAATAAATAAATAAATAAATAAATAAATAAATAAAGTGACTCCATCAGTTTCCTTTTATAGCATTTTCATATGAAAATTTAATTCATCAAATGTCAATCAAGAAAAGACACTGTGTTCAAAGACTGGAGGTGATAACACTCAATGTGAATTTTGTAAATGGTGAACTACCAGCTAGGATGAAAACATATGGGCCAAAGGCTCAGTGTGACTGGACATCTAAACCCATCAATCCGTTCAGAATGGGCTCCAGAGTCCCCCACTCATTCAACAAATATTAAGCGTCTTCTATGCACCAGGAAGAGTGTCAGTGCCCTGGAGACACACAGTGATCACCCCCCCAACCCCACCCCCCAGCATTCCCGTTCTCAGGGAGCTTCCAGGAGCAACTGCCGACCATGGCAATTTACGCCTGAAGACCTCTGGAGAAGGTCTGGACAAGTGAATTATGGCGAATTCTACCTTGCCTCTGTCTTCAGCAACTACCTAACACTGAAAAGATGGCTCTACAAAATGTTTCTCCTTCATGCAAATTCATTTAGGAGGGGGGCCACCTTACTTAAGATGCCCATGGAGCTGGACCATTTGGCGTGTTGAATTACACCATAAGAAATCTGGTCCCGACTCAGTCTTAGACCATGGGGGCGGGAAAGGTACTGATGTCTTTAGCATCCGGGAGAATGAAGGGACTGGTCTGCAGCCATCCCTGTGGGGATGCACTGAACATATTTCCCCCAGCCATACCAGAGTCCATCACTATCACGTCCTTAGGTGTCTTCATCAGAGAAGAACTCCAAGGACTGTTCTCATCCATTGTCGGCCTTGTCTGGGCCCTCCACTACGGCTGTACAGCAATCTCAATATATTTTTCTCAGCAACCCACTTGTCACAGAGGCTATTTCAACCCCTCTCGTGGCTTCAAACTCCCAATCTGGCAGGTGGTCTTGTCTTGTATTTCATGCGGAAATGAGAAGCCATGACATGAGCTTCCCATCTGCCCAGCCCGGATTCTCTCAGCTCTCCTGCTCCTGCCCCCTTTCCCTTGCTTCTCTCCTGTTACAAGGCTGAAGCTGGCCCTCCTCCTTCCTAAGGATCCCTCCTCTCCCTGCCTTCTCAAGGCTTCCTTCAACAGTTACTATTTCTCCCTCCAAAAATTTCCACCAATCCCCCATTCTTAAAATTCATCTTCCTTGCTACCAAATATTTTATTTCCGCTCTTCCCTTCCCTTTCTACTGCTCTTCCCAATGTAGTTTAAGAGAAGTGTGTTCACATGCTGCCCCAATTTCCTCATCTCCCTTCAATCTTCAACTCACTCCAAACTGTGTTTTTTTTTTCTGATTCTTCCATCAAGACAGCTCTTGCCAACTACTCCAAACCCTCTGCCCCATCCAGGCCTCTCATCTGAGCACCATCCACTAGTCAGCCTCTCTACCGGGATGTCCTGTAACCAAGGTGACCACGTATCCCCATTTGCTCGGGAGAGTCTCTGTTTGCACTTTTGTCCTGGCATAATTATCCATAGCACCCCTTTCGTGTCCAACCATGTCTTGGACAACAAATTACAAGGCCGCTGATCTATCGGCAAATAGTAGGCATCTGTGATTTGCCTGTGCGATCTCTTTCTCGTTTTGGTAACGGTACTGGTTTCCTTTGGAGAACCATCCCTGCAGCTCCATCCTCCATGTGGTTTAGTCATCTGACGGGTCTCCCCAGAATCAGATTTGTAAAAAGAGAGGTATTCGGTCAAAAGCCAGTCAAGAACATTCATATCCAACGATGTTGTTGGTGCTTTTGGGGGGAAGAAAAAGAACGATTTCCCCGCAATAGGATTGGTAAACTGATAGAATCTAAGCCTGAGATATAGCTGAGCCAATTTTGCCACATATTTGGGGGAAACATGCCCGAGGGGGAAGGTAACACAGAAAACATATGAGGGAGAGAGGAAAGGAAGACGAGGAAAAAGGAAGAAAAGGAGGAGGAAGAGAAGGTGGACAGCAGAAGGGGGGAGTGGGAAAGGAAAGGGGAGAGAGATTTCCGATGACAACTTTGGGTGCCTGGATCTGGTAGCCAGCCCCATGCCTGCATTTTTCATACATAAGCAAGACTTTGCTTCTTCACTTGGGAGAGCTGGAGAAAGCGAGTTTGTGTCATGTAATGTCAAGAGAGTCTGGACCTATTCAAGTCTGGCCAAGCCTGGGAGTCATCTTCCACATCCACCTCTCTAATATGATCAAAATCTATTGGCTCTGTCATGAAAATGGACATAGGCTCTGTGACCTTCTCTCCATCAGCACCCCCCCCAACAAGTCCATAATCCTATTATGTCCCATTTGAACAGCTGAATTGTCTCTCAGCTGTCTTTTTGTCCACAACGTTCTCCATGGAAAGGGTCATCTTCTGACACTTAGAATCTTTTCATGGCACACAAGCCCATACTTCACTGGGGAGTTGGAAAGACCATAGAGGGGGCCCAGCAGTGCCCAGAAAACAAGCAAGCATTATTAGAGCAAGCATAGTCCCCATATTTATCAATGATATGAAAGACAATATTGGCATGTTTCTCAGAACAGGTGTTTTGTTTTGTTTTTTCATGATTGTTTTATGTTGTTTCAATAAAAAGTGTAAGGTCAAACTTTTCTTCCTTGGGATATTTGAACACTGAAGCTTTCAGCCCCTTCCCATGGACAATTTCTAAGAGTAGTGTTCAGAGTTTAAGCTATGATCTTTAGTGATGCTGCCAAGATACTACATAGAGCATGTGCAAAAACATCTCCCAGGGTCTGTGACCACAGCATCGTTCGGTGTGTGAGGTTTTCTATAGAACCTTCCTAGAAGCGAGCACTCACAAAGGAGAGGCACAAGCATTCTTGTCATCCTCACCTTGAATCTTAACCTCTCTCCATCATCTTCTCTCAGAGACCTTTGGATTTCAAATTCAAATGAAACAGGATCCAATAATAACCAGTGATATCTGATTGGGAAGCTATCCTGACCTGGTGCTTTTGGAAGGGAGTAGAAGGAAAAGTCTTACTAGGGTAGATGCAAGAACACTGAAGTAAGAGGCGAACAGTGCCATGTTTCTGGAAGGGAATGCTAACGATTCTAAGAGTGTCAAGTCACTCCAAGTTTTTGATCGCGCTGTTGTAATTCCAATCCAAATTTTAATAACTTGTTCCTTGAAACTTGACAGAATGATTCTAAATGCTGTCTGGAAGAACAGAGGAACAGAATAATCAAGAATTTTACAAAACAGAAATATTAGAGAACTTGGCACAAATAGATATCAAAATAGATCCTAAAACCACAATAATTAAAATAGAGTGGTACTGAACCCAGACATGAGCACATAGAAAGAACATATAAGAATTTAATTCATGGTAAGACGGGTATTTCAAGTCTCAGGGGAACATGATGAGGAGACGATAATAAAATCCCAAGAATAAATTGATCACAACTTCACACGGCAGCCCAAAATAAATTTCAAGTGGATTAAAAACGTTGAAGTACATATACGAAAGATCTAGAAGTGTATATAGGTGCATGTTTATCTAATCTCATGTTGGGAAAATATTTTAAATGGTATTTTACCATAAAGTAACATATTGATAGAATTAACCACAAATAAATGAAAGTCTTCTGCCACAAGCAAAACTTAAGAACAAATGACAACGGAGAACAAAAAATATTTGCAACATATGTAACAAAGAGTTAATGTTCTTAATGCTCTGAAATGTCAATGTGGACAAAAGACATGATTAGGAAATTCACAAAGGAAGTACTAACGGCAAAAATATGAAAAATGTTTAACTTTGCAAGCTGTCAAAGATGTGCAAACTGAAACAATAGTGAAACACAATTTTTCAGCTATTACACTGACAGTTGAAAAAAAGAAAAAAGATTGTCTAGAGCGTGGGGAAATGGGCACCCGTAGATTGCTGGAATGAGTTGCAAGCGATAACAAGCCTTCCAGAGGGTAACTTGGCCAAATTCTTTAAAATGCGCACAGCCCCTGTACACAGTAATCCTTCTTCTAGGAATTTACCCTTAGAAAATAATCATAAATAACTGCAGAAATTTATTTAAAAGATGTTCCCTGGAAGGTTGTTTATAATAGCAAAAAATTAAAAACAAAATAAATGCCTGACAATATGGAACTGGTTAAATAAATTATGGTGTGGTATAATCCACAGCCATAAAAAAATCAAACTGAGAAAAGGTTCACAATATATAGTTAAATGTGTGTGGGGCAGGGGTGGGGGGTTGCGGGGAGTTGCAAGACAACCTGTACAGCGGGGTCTTTTTTTTTGTTTTTGTTTTTAAAAAAATGTATGTATGTAAATGTATGCATAGAAACAGACTTTAAGAGGATAACCACAAAGTTATCAGTGATTATCTCTGGGTGGCAAGAGTATTGGTGATTTTCATTATTTTCCAAATATTCTGCAATAAAAATGTATTACTTTTGTAACAAGCTTCTTAAAAACATTAGCTTTTATTTAAATTCTGCATGGAAGTCAAGTCTCAACAAATGGCCATGAGGAACCTTTTTGGAGGAAGCGCTTGCAGCCAGAAACTGGGGGGTCCTGGGGGAAACAGCCCTGCCCAATGTCACTGGGAAAGAAGGGCATAAGCCAGCTTCCAGGCTCCACTGGCCTTGGAATCAACAACCCCGTCACAGCCCCTGCTTCCAACAATTTCCTCTTTGATGAGCCTTAGAATGGGAAACTGATGTAGACTGAAAATAATAATAATAATAACAATAATAATAATGATGATGAATTTGATAAGATATCCATAGGTGACAATGAACATTTATGAAGCACTCAGTATTTTCCAGACACTGAGCTCATTGCTTTACAGATATTATCTCATTTAATCCCCACAACAATCCTGTGGCAAAGGGATTATTGTCTGCAATTTATAGATGAGAACTGAGACGGGGATGAAATTCACTCACCGTCATGCAGCTCCCAGGCTGCCGGGGGAAGTTACACATGCCCCTGAGCCCATGTGTAATTCCCAGAGCCCCTGGCCCATCTCTAGTGATGAGGGGGACAGTGGAGCATTTTTCCAAACCCCATGTCCTCATCCCGACATCACCACCCGGGCCTCAATTTCCTTTGTGATTCAGCCTTGTATTATGTAGCCTGACTCCAGTGTGAAAGATTTGTGGCAATTGCATGATGTATGAGGTGCCATTTGTAAAAATATTATTTAGTGTAAAACATGATGTTTTTTCTGCTGATTTACAAGTTGGATTTATAAATCTGCACTTCTCACTATCCGAGTTATATATCTTGCTGCTGATTTATAAAACTTGCCTGTAAATCTTCCCAGCAAAGTTTTGATTCAGAAATCATTATTTTAAGAATTAGATTTAGTTAAAACATTCCACTGCTTTATAGGGGAGGCAATGGATTTACAGAACTCCGATCGGGGCTTGCAGTTCCTACAGCAGCTTTACAAGTCGTGCCCAGGAATTCCTATAGAAAATGCTCTGATTTAAGGGCATTCCCTTCACACGGTAGCTACAACTGACGGATTTACACAGCCGAAGCCATACAATAATGATCCATTTTATAAAATCCCACTTTTCTTTAACTCCGGACCGTGATTTATATGCCCTGATTGGGTTTTCTATAATTTGACCTCAGTCCCACGCTCCTCCGTCCCAGAGCTGATGGTGGGGAAAAGGCCCAGGAGTCAAGGGATGGTCAGAAGAGAGTGACCCTGCCTCCCTCCTTCATGACCTTTCTCCCTTATTCCAAAGACGCCAAAATATGGGACCCTGAGCCCCTGAGCTAAAGGCAGGTAAGCTCAGGGAAGGGTCTGTAGGCATGGCCTTGATGGTAATGTTGTAAGCTCGCTCTGTCCCTGGGAGCTCAGATGGAGAGGACGGTTGATCTCAGGGAGAAGAAAGGGCCAATCCAGGGGACAGACAAGATATATGATGAACAATTGCTGGCTGAATAAATCAATGAACAAATAAACAAATTTTTTAAAAGCAGAGGCCAAAGGGCATTCAACAGACAGCAAACAATGGCAGCATAAATGAATGAGGAGGCAGGGAACCTGTGGGGACCTGAGAGAGATGCTTGTCCATCTGAGTCGAACAGCCACAGCTTAGCTCCACCTGTTTGTTGAGATATGGGAATGCCTGCCCAGGTCTGGCTTTTCGGGAGAAGCTTGAAATTCAGATTTTAATTTTTTCAAGGTTTTTTTTTTTTTTTTTTTTACAGAGAGAGAGAGAGCACAAGCAAGGGGAGCGGCAGGCAGAGGGAGAGGGAGAAGCAGGCTCCCCACGAAGCAGGGAGCCAGATGCGGGGCTCGATTACGGGATTATGACCTGAGCCGAAGGCAGGTACTTAACCGACTGAACCACCCAGGTGCCTCAAAATTCAGATTTTTATGTTAAATGCCCCTATAAAACTGGATTTTATTCAGGTCTAGTTTCTCATAGTAAAATGGGCACAGGTTACATGTAGAGGTCAATGATGTTTGACCAAAGTATATGCCCGTCCAACCAGCAACCTTATCAAGTCATAGAACATTTCTGTCTCTCCAGAAAGTTCCTTCCTGCCCCTTGAGGTCAATCTCCTCAGTCCCACCACAGCTCCAGTTAAACACTGGTTTGGTTTTTATCCCCTCAGTGAAGTGTTGCCTATTTTGGAATTTAAAATAAATGGAATCATACAGAATCATTTTTTTTTCTGCCTAGCCTCTTCCACTCAACATAATGTCTGTGAAATCCATCCATGCTATTGTGGGTAATAATAGTTTGTTTCTTTTTATGACTGAGTAGTATTTCTTTGTATACATGTGTCATAAGTGTTTATTCATTCCCATTTGGATTCTCTCCAGACCTGAGGTATTACAAATAAAGTGCTGTGAACATTTCTGGGCAAGTCTTTTTAGGAACATGTATTTTCATTTCTCTTGGGTAAAAACCTAGGAAAGGAATTGCTGATTTGGCAGGGGTGAGCTTGATTTTAAAAGAAGCTGCAAAACAGTCTTCAACAATGATTGCACCATTTATACTCCCCAATCCATTCCACTGGCGCAGAAATACAGGAGAGTTCCAGATGAGCAACACTCTTACCACACTTGCTACTATTAGTCTTTTTAATTTTAGTCATTAGCCATATTAGTCATAATTTGAGTCATTTGAAGGTTCTCTAGGGAGTGGTATCTCCTACTAATTTTCATTTTTCTAATAACTAACGGCGCCTAGCCACATTTCATATACTCCTTGGCCATCTGTATATCTTCTTTTGTGAACTGTTTGTTCAAATCTTTTGCCTGTTATTTATTGGTTGTTTGCTTTGCTATTACTGAGTTGAAAGAGAGTTTTATATAATCTGGGTACAGAATACAAGTCTTTTTCAGATATATATGTTGCAAATAATATTTCCCAGTCTGTGGCTTGATATTTCCTTTCCTTGTCAATGTCTTTTAAAAGCAAATAATTTTAATTTCAATGAAGTACAATCTGTCATCTTTCTTTAACTAAGGGATTCTGTGCCCTTAAAAACATTTATCTGTCTCTAAGTGGCAAATTTTTCTCCTATGTTGTCTTCTATAAGTTTTATAGTTTTAGGCTTGATGCTCAAGTCTATGGCCCATTTCAACTTATTTCTTGAGAACAAAGTATGAAAGAATTGTAGTTTACTTCTGTTCCATACAAATACCCAGTTTCTGTAGCATCCCAGAAATCCATTAGTGTCTGTCCTCCAACATTGTTCTTTTTAAAAATTGTTTTACTCCTCAACAAAGTAGGGATAGATGGAACATACTTCAACACCACAAAGACCATACACAAAAGGCCCACAGCTAATTTCCTCCTCAGTGGGGAAAAACTGAGTTTTTCCTCTACGGTCAGGTACAGGACAGGGACACCCACTCTCACCACTATTGCTCAACATAGTACTAGAAGTCCTAGCCTCAGCAATCAGACAACAAAAAGAAATAAAAGGCATCCAAATTGGCAAAGCTTTCACTATTTGTAGACGACATGATACTCTGTAGAAAACCCAAAAGACTCCACCAAAAACCTGCTAGAATTCATACATGAGTTTAGATAAGTTCCAGGATATAAAATCAACGTACAGAAATCTGTTGCACTTGTATATACCAATAATGAAGCAGTGTAAAGAGAAATCAAAGAACTGATCCTGTTTACAATTGCACTGAAAACCGTGAGATACCTAGGAATAAACCAACCCGAGAGGTTAAAGATCCATACTCTGAAAACTATAGAACCCTCATGAAAGAAATTGAAGGGGACACAAAGAAATGGAAAAACATTCCATGCTCATGGATTGGAAGAACAAACATTGTTAAAATGTCTATACTACTCAAAGTAATCTACACATTTAATGTAATCCCTATCAAAGTACCATCAGCATTTTTCACAGAGCCTGAACAAACAATTCTAAAATTTGTATGGAACCACAAAAGACCCCGAATAGCCAAAGCAATCCTGAAAAAGAAAAGCAACACTCGAGGCATCACGATTCTGGACTTCAAGCTATATTACTAAGCTGTCGTCATCAAGACAGTATGGTACTAGCACAAATCAGACACATAGATCAATGGAACAGAATAGAAAACCCAGAAATGGACCCACAACTATATGGTCAACTAATCTTTGACAAAGCAGGAAAGAATATCCAATGGCAAACAGACAGTCTCTTCAATAAATGGTACAGGGAAGGGGCACCTGGGTGGCACAGCAGTTAAGCGTCCACCTTCGGCTCAGGACGTGATCCCGGCGTTATGGGATCGAGGCCCACATCAGGCTCCTCTGCTATGAGCCTGCTTCTTCCTCTCCCACTCCCCCTGCTTGTGTTCCCTCTCTCGCTGGCTGTCTGTCTCTCTGTCAAATAAATAAATAAAATCTTAAAAAAAAATGGTACAGGGAAAATTGGACAGAAACATGCAGAAGAATGATGTGGAGAAAGGGGAGCCCTCTTCCATGGCTGGTGGGAATGCAAACTGGGGCAGCCACTCTGGAAAACAGTATAGAGGTTCCTCAAAAAGTTAAAAATAGAACTATTGTATGACCCAGTAATTGTTCTACTAGGTATTTACCCAAAGGATACAAAAAAAAAAATCAGATTTAAAGGGACCCATGCACCCTGAAGTTTATAGCAGCATTATCAACAATACTGGAACTATGGAGAGAGCTCAACTGTCCATCAACGGATGAACGGGTAAAGAAGATGTGGTAGATATACACGATGGAATATTACTCAGCCATCAAAAAGAATAAAATCTTACCATTTACAATGACATGGATGGAGCTAGCATGTATTATGCTAACCGAAATTAATCAGAGAAAGACAAATACCATATGATTTCACTCATAATGCGGAATTTAAGGAACAAAAAAGGTGAACATAGGGAAAGGGAAAAAAGAGTGCGAGAGGGAAGCAAACCATAAGAGACTCTTAACTATAGAGAACAAACTGAGGGTTGATGGAGGAAGGTGGGTGGGGGATGAGCCTAAATGGGTGATGGATAGTAAGGAGGGCACTTGGTATGTTGAGCACCGGGTGTTATATGTAAGTGATGAATCACTAAATTTTACTCCTGAAACCAATATATTACACTAGATGTTTACTAACTAAAATTTAAATGAAAATTTGAAACAACAATAAATAAATAAATAAATAAATAAATAAATAAATAAATAAATGAATAAAAATTGTCCTTTGCCTTTTCAGATAATTTTTAGGATCACTTGTTAATTTAAACAAAAGAAGAAGCCTGCTGAGATTCTGATTGGAATTTTAATGAATCTATAGGTCAGTTTGGGGAAACGGATATCTTACCACTGCCTAATCTTCCAATCCATTAACATGCATATAACTTTTCATTAATTTAGATTTCCCTTAAGTTCTTTCAGTAATGTTATATAGTTTTCAATGTAGAAATCTTACATGGCTTTCTAATTACTTCGTATTTTATCTGTAATTTATTTTCTAAATATTTAATACTTACATATAAATACAATTAATTTTGTGTATTCATCTTATATTTTGCAACCTTGCTAAATAAGTTTTGAATCTAGCAGGTTTTTATAAGTCCCTTAGGATTTCCTATGCAAACGACCATGTCATCTCTTAGTAAATAATGTTTTTTTTTTATTTCTTTTCAATATTTATGTATTTTGTTTCATTTTCTTGCCTTATTGCTCTGGTTAGGATATCCAGTATACTACTGAACAGAAAAGATGAGGTGAACATCTCTGCCTTGTTCCCAATTTTACAGTGAAAACATTCAGTCTGTAACCATTAAGAATGATGGTTGCTCTATAATTTATATTTATAGATTCCCACCATTAGGTTGAGAAAGTTTCCTTCTGTTTGTGATTTGCTAGGAGTTTTTATGGGTTTTATAGTCCATCAAGTTCTTTTGCTCATCTGAGATAATTATTTGACTTTTCTACTTTATACTATAATGTGTTATTAAATTTATTATTTTTTCAGTGTTGGAATATCTTTGCAATCCTAGAGTATAACTGTTACACAGTGCTGAATTCAGTTAACCGTTATTTTGTTGAGGATTTTATTTTATATGTTCATGAGACATATTGGTCTATAATTTCTTTTCCTTCTAATGACATTGTCAGCTTTTGATATCAGGATTAGGTTGTTGGAAAATAGTCCCTACTATATTATCAGAAAAAGTTTGTGTAATATTCTAATTATTGCTTTCGTAAATGTTTGATAGAATTTAATAGCAAATCACTGTGACATGGAATTTTCTTTGTGGGAAGGTTTCGTTATAATAAATTCAGTTCTTAAATATGTATAGGGTTATTCAAATTTTTTATTTCCTCTTCATTATGTTTTATAAGATTGTTTTTAAAGGTATTTGTCCATTTCATATAAGCTTTTAAATGTATTGGCATAAAATTCTTCATAATATTTTTATTATTATTCATTATTGTTCTTATTTCTTATTATCCTGTAGGGTATGTATTTTTTATTATTTTGGATATGTATTGATATGCATAGGGTAGATATTCATATCCCCATTTGTATTTCTGATGTTGGTGCTTTGGCCTCTTTCTTTCTTCATCAATTACTCCTGCTATAAGTTTATCAATTTTATTAAAGTTTTCCAAGAACCGGCTTTTGGCTTCGTTAATTTTCACTGTGTGTATGTTTCCTGCTCATTGATGTCTGCTCTTATATTTATTAATTCTTTTCTTCTACTGTATTGGGCTTATTTCACTTTCCTTTTCTATCTTTCCAAAATGGAAACAAATAATTGATGTTAATCCTTTTTCTTTTCTAATATAGACATTTAATGGTATAAATTTTGTTCTAAGTATTGCTTTAGCTGCACCTCACAAAATTTTGAAATGTTACATTTTCATCTTCATTACATTCAAAATATTATTAATTTATCTTGGCATTTTTATGAATGAATTACTTAGACATGAACTACTCAGAAATTTGTTATTTTGTTTGAAAATATTTGGAGACTTTCTGGATATTATATTTTTATTGATTTCTAATTTAATCCCATTATTTTTCAGAAAGTGACTCTGTAAGACTGCAATATTTTAAGATTTTGTGACTTATTTTATGACTTAGAATATGACCTATCATAGTGACTATTCCATGTGTATTTGAAAAAAATATGTATTCTGCAGGTGCTTGGGTGTATTTCTATACACGTCAATTATATAAAGTTTGCTGATATTGTTGTTTAGATCTTCTGTGTCTTTATCAACGGTGTGTGTATTTCTGTCAATTACTGAGAAAGGAATGTTAAATTTCTCTATGATTGTGGATTTGTCTATCGCTCCCTTCATTTCTGTCAATTTTTTTCTTTATGAATTTTCATACTCTATGATTAAGGGCATACATATTTAAGATTACCTATCTTCCTAGTAAAGTATTCCTTTAATCATTACATGATGTCTTTCTTTCTCTCTTATAATATTCTTTGTCTTGAAAGCTAACTGTCTGTTACACACAAAACTATTCTTGCTTTCTTACGTTTATTGTTTGCATGGCATGTTTTCTCCATCCTCAATCTGTCTTGCTCTTTATATTTAAGATGAATCTCTATTGAAGGCATATAATTGATTCTTGATTTTTTTTGGTCCAGCCAAATTCTCTGTCTTTTAATTGAGGTACTTAGTACATTCACATTGGATATAATTATTTATCAGTTGAGGGTTAGGTCTTCCATTTTGCCATTTGGTTTCCATTTATCTAGTCTGGTTTGTTTGTTTTTTTTTCTTTTCTCTTTTGTTGCTCATGCCTTGCATTCTTTGAGGCTTACCACATATTTTAGGACTCCATTTTATTTTCTCTATTGACCTTTTATTTTTTGGTGATTATCATAGAGCTGATAAGATACATCTATAAATTATCGGTATCTATTTAGAGTCAATATTATAGCTTTTTGTGTTTTGTGCTTCATGTCTGACACTTCACACTCCCTATATTACAAGAAAATAACCCCATAATAGTTTAACCTCATTTATTCACACATATCCTTTTTGCAATAGTCTTTTATTTCTCCATATATGTTAAATGCCACCCTGGAACATTATTACTTTTGTTTTAAATAATCAGTTTTATTTTAAGTAACTTTAAATTATAAAAAGAATAAAAAATATAGACTTTATCTTGCAGATTCATTTCCAGCTCTGTTGCCATTGATTCTTTACATGCAGATTTAAATTTCCATTTTGTAGCATCCCCTTCAGCTTGAATAACATTTTAAAGCATTTTGTGCAGTACAGATATTCTAACAATAAATTTCAAAAACTTTCATTTGTTAGAAAATAGCTTTATTTCATCCTCATTTGGGAGGTAATTTTTGATGGAAATAAAATCATGGTTGATGGAACAGTTTTTTCTTTTCCATTTTAAAAATATAATTCAATTGTTGCTTATCCTCTGTTATTTCAGATGTGAAGTCAGCGGTCAGTTCTTTTTCTTATTTTTCCCCTGTACATAATGCATATATATATATATATATTTTTTTTTTAATCTGGCTGCTTTCAAGATTTTCTTAGCTTTGGTTTTAGGCAATCTGATTCTGATGGCTTACTTTATCTTTCTTAGAGTTGGCTCAACTTTTCTAACATCACATTTTATTCAATTTGCTAAGTTTTTGGTCATTATTTCTCAAAATTTTGGTCTGCCATTATCATTGTCTTCTCAATCTGGGACTGCAAGTCTGTGTTGGAAAGATTAGTAGTACTTATTTTTTTGTCTCAATATTCCTTTACATTATTTGAAAATTCCAGGAACTCCAAAGAAGTGGAGTTTTACCTATTGATATTTGCTATATTAGAAATTACAGCTGAGAACTTCTTAAATATATTGACCTATTGACCTACTTATTGACTTATAGAGGAAGAAAAAGAGGAAGAGGAGGGGGGAGGGGGCATAGCTCTTATGTGTTTCACATAAATAACATTACGTGTTATGTAAAGGAAAATCCATATTTAGAAAAACTTTAATAAGAAGAATGGCATGATTTAATATTTTCACAGAGCAGTTTTCTGACTTCATAAATGAAAGACAGGTGGGGTCTCATATCTGATTCTCCATCAATCTGTTGTGATAGAACACATCATGTAGCTTCTGGATGACTCCACTGTATACTCAAAAATGAATGGGAGTAGAAAGGCCAAGGAAACACACAAGACTGCTCTTGTACCGTCACTATTCAGACCTAGTCTCTCTGTTCTGATTTCAATCCTTGGCAGTTGCTCTCTGATAAGTGTTGGGCATTCTCCACGCATGTGAAGCCTGGCCTTTGGCCATGAACTTAGGTGGTACCCCCCATACACAGACACAGTTCCCTTTCTCCGATGTTCCACGTGCAAAGCCCAGGTACCCAAGCTGACCCAAACTCTGACCGGTGTCTCCTCAGCTTAGAAGTCCTGCTACGCTCTGTTCAGAAAACAGCTTACTGTACTATGTTGTAACTCGTCCCCAGGCAGAAAGCTAAGTGACCAGGGTGCCTATCTCTTGCATTTCCTCTTTCAGGAATCACTGTTCTATGTTATCTATTTCCTATTGCCTGAAAATCGTCGTCTTATATTGCGTCTAGTTTTAAAGTTGTTTGTGGCAAGAGAACCAGTCTGGTACCAGTTACTTCATCGTGGTTAGACGTGGAAGTCTTGCATGTTTTTAATATTGCCCATAAAACTCGATGACCATATATAGCTCGTGGACCACCTGTGTGAAAGTCCTGGTCTCTATCCTTGCTTTTCAAAATGTGGTCTTTAAAGGAGCCGTACCAACATCAGCTGGGAGCATATAGGAAATGCAGAAGTTCAGGTCCCAGCCCAAACAAGCACATTCAGATTGTGCTCTTGAACAAGACCCAAAGGTGATTTTCTGGTCATTGACATTAGAAAAGATCTGGTCAAAGGTTTCTGCATTAGCTGTCTGCGTTTCCCAAACTGAATCTAAGCATCACCTAGAATGCTTGCTAAGATATATTCCCAAGCACCGTTCTGACCCGCTGAATGGGAATGGCTAAGACGGTGATACTTATCGCCAGGGAAGCTTGGGGAGTACGGAGCTACTTCGTAAACCTGTGAGGTTCATTGGACCCGTGACGTTTGCTTCCATCACGTGATCTGCCTCGAGGTACCACCTTGATTTGACTCCAACCAGGCACTAATTTAAAGGATATAACTAACCCACATAGATAATTACATGGGTAATCTCATGTTCCCAAGGAGCTATTAGGCCATACTTTTTAAATGCCTTACTTACCTCCTCAGGGAGCCAGTGGTCTCCTTTCACACATGACGACTCTGGTGTTCAAATCTTCGCTTCGGATTTGCCTCTTCTAGAGTGCTCTCTGGAGCCAACCTCTCTAAAGCGTTCAATAAAAATAATAAGCATGTTCATGTAGCGATAGGTCAGGTTATGGGGTTATTTACTTTGCATGTATGATAGTGCTTTATACTCGTCATTTACCAACGTTTCTCCACTACATTTAGAGGAAACTCAACCCTAATTTGCTTAGTCTGATCTTAGCACAATTACAGTCTTGGCACCTAGCATATTCCTAATTCATGCTGTTCACTCAGCCCATGATTATACTGTTACCCATTTACAAACATCGCTCAAAACAAGTCTGTGGCATTTTTGCCTTAGTCACTCATATCATCTATGCACTCTGCCCTGGGTTAGGCTGGGTAGGCTAGGTCCCACTGTGTCTCACCCATCATCATATCAGGCATCATATCCTATACCATAGAATGTTCAGAACGCTGCCGGGTCAGAGGGAGGTGAGTAGGGGAGCCAGCTGTCGCCAGGGTGACCATCCAGCTGCCTGCATATGGGATGAGTGATCTCAAATAGCAGAAACGGAGGTGACGGGGGCAGAAGCATGTCCACCCGACACAGGATACCATCCTCAGGGGCTCCGGGCCTCCTTTGCCAAGGTCGGGCGGCTGCAGATGATACGGGGGAGAAGCTGACTCATGTGCATCGAGCAGTGGGAATGGGAGCTGAGTCCCCTCTCGGTGACCTTAGGAGGCTTATTTCATCTTGCCAACTCCGTGCTCCTCATCTGCATGTGGAAACTGGACGTATCTGCATGCAGTCATGATTTCTTCTGTTTGACGTGTGAGGCAGAGCACACAGGGCTGCTTGCGCCCTCCTAGTGGCTGCCGTGTGACAGAACGGGGTCTCGGGTATTAAGAGCCTCAACACGTGCATGATGATTTCACTCCACTCTAAGGGATACCGTCAAGGATCTGCCTTCAGGGATATTATTTGAAACTTCATATATAACAATGATAACATAAAATTAACCTAAATCCAACTATGGACGATTGTCCAAATTACAATCTAGCCATGTGATAGAATATTATACAGCCATTTGAACTCTTACAAAGAAAAGTTAATAACATTAGAAAATGCTCACAAAATAAAGCCCCCAAATAAAAAGGCTAAATAAGGTGGTTATGTGTATAAAATATATAAGAATATATTCTGGATGACAATGTTGATCATAAGTGATTTTAAAATTGTTTTCTCTATGTTCTCTATGCTTCAATTGTTATAAGTCAGCAGAAAAGGAAAAAAAATCTTATTTAAAAAAAATCTCAGGGGCGCCTGGGTAGCGCAGTCGTTAAGTGTCTGCCTTCGGCTCAGGGCGTGATCCCGGCGTTCCGGGATCGAGTCCCACATCGGGCTCCTCTGCTGGGAGCCTGCTTCTTCCTCTCCCACTCCCCTGCTGTGTTCCCTCTCTCGCTGGCTGTCTCTCTGTCACATAAATAAATAAAATCTTTAAAAAAAAATCTTAGATTGGAATCTGAAGGTCTGGGTTTGAGTCCTCGTTTTCAATATAGGCTTTGTGACCTTGAGTAAGAGAAGTTTGCAAAGTGGGGGAAACTTACCCCCCCTTTCTTACTGGATGGGTAAGCAGCTAAAATAAGATGATGTGCAGGGAACAGCCCTGCGGAAGACAAATAGCGAATAGAAGGGCCATTGCTCCTGTGAATTAGATGAGGAAACAGGAAGATATTCTTATAAGAAACATTGGTGCTGATAAGGTTTCAAGTTGCCATTGTCTTCTCCAACCCCACTTTCAAATAGGTGAAGAAGAAAGAGAGGAAAGAAGAGAGAGAAGAAGGAAGGAAGGAAGGAAGGAAGGAAGGAAAGAAGAGAGGGAGGGAGGAAAAGAGGGAGGAAAAGAGGGAGGAAGAGAGGAAGGGCAGAAGGGAGGAAGGGAAGGAAGGAAGAAAAAAAAAAACTCATGCAGGTCTTTTTCCCTGGTCACAGAAGTGCCTCTGGGTGCCGCAGCTGGTAACTCTGCTCCCACACTACACAGAAAAAGCCCTCCTCTCACACACAAACCTGTTACCCCAGCCAGCCCCCTGCTCTAACCGAGGGTTAGATGGAGCCTCTGTTCAAAGCCTAATGCTTCAAGATACCTGCAGCCTCAAGGGTGTATTTCCTGCCTTCAACCAAGGGGCAGGGGCCATCCGCCCTCCCTGGACGTCCAAGAAGACATCGGCATTCATTGCAAGCGGTGTGACACCGAGGACAGCCATTTTGAAATGTGTTTGCAATATTTACTTAACTGCAGACTGCGAATGCCCTAAGACACAGCAATCCCACTTTGCTGCAGTGACCCCGGGGAGATACTGGCACGTGTGCGTGAGATGACGGTGCGTTCTTTGTAGCTACGGCACCACATAGACGGGGCGTGCAAAAATCACACTCGGACACCACTGCTCTTAGAGTTGAGCTTGATGAGTGAGTCCGTACTGACACCAAAAATCCCCAAGAGCTTATTTCCTTAGTTTTAGATAACCAAACGGACAGTCAGAGCGTAGCCCACGAAGCCATCTCTATAAAAATAACTTAAAACATCACATTTTGAATCTCTGTGGGTGTATAAAGGCATAGAAAGCCTGGGATGCTTTAGACCAAATTGGCAGGAGCGGTCAGATCTAGGGCTAGGAGGATTGTGTAGAGGGAAAAATGTACTTTACCTATATTTAAGTTGGTGTTTCAAAAAAACAATATGTTCATGTATTACCCGTGTAATTAAAATTAACTTAAAAGTAAAATTAAGATAGCTGACAAAAATAATTACAAGGAGTTGTTAATTGAAGAAATAAATAGACCACGGACAATTGGAGCCGGGTTTTTCATTGTTGGAGAACAGAGTTATAAAATTGGAAAGGGGAGGTGGAGTTATACTAGTGTGTGATTGGAGTTGAAGCTATAGGTATGAACTCATGGTTTGAGAAAAGGACGGGGGGGGGGAAGGGAAGGAGGAGAGGGAGAGAGACAGAGAAAGGGAGAGAGATGTCATACATATACGTACAGAGAGCCCAGAAGCAATGACATCCCAGTGGCAATGAGCACACCTAGCCCCCAGATCTTGGTTTCTAATGCCATTCTTCACTAAAGGGAAATGGGGCACCTTAAAGAAATGGCTGATTCCAGGTCTGGCACAGGGAAAACACAAGATAAGCCTTAGAACATCTTCTTGTGCCAAAAAAGGAAGGAAATGTTCGGAGAATGACGGGTACATGTCAAAAGGACAAAGAAGCCAGTTTGAAAGGACTCCTACTGGTCACCTCTGGGACCATTCTAGTATCAAAATTAATAATGATAGAGAACCATACCACATTGGATGCAACAAAAATCCACAAGGTACACTGACATAAAATAATAAGTGGGAAAGTGGGGAAAGCTCTTCCTTAGAGTAGAACGACAATTAGATAATGTAGAAGGAATAACAGAATCAGGGAAAGTACCTTCAGACAAGCCTCCACATGAGAGCCATTGAATCAACCAAGAATCATCAATGGCTGCTAAAACAAATGAATGAGCATTTGAGGGTAACAGGATATTTACATAGTCTCAAAATATCTCCCCATAAGAGACTTACTAATTACAAAGGGAAGAGTGTAACTTAAGTATGGAGTGACCCCGCAACACTGCTATAACCCAAGGGTCCGGGTCAGCGTGGCTGACCCAGGACAAACCCCCAACTGCACCACCTGATAGGAACCCCCCAGAGGAACAAAGCACCTGCCGTGGTATTTCTGCCCTAATGCATTACCTGAATCCGATCCTGACAAAACATCAGACAAACCCGAACTGAGGACAGTCTGCAAAGTAACCGGCCTACGGTCCTCAGATAGCTCAGTGGCATGAACACAAAGGAAGCCTGAAGCACGGCTTCCCTGTTAAAGGAGGCTGGACACACGTGAGAACTAAGGACCATGCATACTCTGGAGTTTCCTTTCACTGTACAGGACATTATTCAGATAATTAGCCAAATGAGACTAAAACCTGTGGATTAGATAACAGCATTGTATGGATTTCAATTTCCTGATTTTTGTTTATTTTTGGATTCCTGTGGTCACACAAGTCAACGTCCTTGCTTTCAGAACATCCGTGCTGAAGTATTTAGGGGGTAAAAGAGCATTGTACCTGCAATTCATTCTCGAATGGTTCAGAGAAGTTCGAATGCATGTGCGTACACATAATTACAGCGTGTGAGAGAGAGATGGGAACGAGGGGAAGAGAAAGAAGAGGATAAATCCGGGAAAATGTGAACAATTGAGGCATCTGAGGAAGGGAATATGGGGATTCTTGCAACTCTTCTGTAAGCCTGAAATTACAAACTTGAAGTTTTAAAAGGGAGAAGGAGTTAGACAAAATAACTTGCAGCAGACAGCCAAGGTCTCCGACCCAGAGTCAGGGTCAAAAGCTCACTCGGCCAGTCCTGCAGAGAGGCCGAATAAACAGAATGCTTGAGAATCTGGGTCCAAATCTGGCCAAGGGAGAGGCGATAGAGAGTAAGACCTCTAGGACTATTAATCCTGAATTGTGGGGGTGTTGGGGCAGCAGAGTGAAAAAGTACATGGCAGGTGACACTTAGCAGGGTCCCCCAAATGTGCTCAGTGCACATGAACCATGCCCAGTCCCTGCTCTCAGTCCCTGCCCCCCACCCCCGCCCGGGTCCATCGCTGAAATATGATGGAGGTGAAGTTCCCCGGAATGCCTAAGAAACAAAGAAAAAGCGCAATGGAGGTCACGAGCCTCTGCCCAAGGCCGCCAGTGCCCCATTTGATTGTAGAGAGCTTTTTCATGAAGGTAGTTAAAATATGTAAACCACCCAAGTGCTTCTGAAAAATTATCTGAAAAATGCTTTGCCCCCACCAGAGGATGCGGGGAAAGAGGTCCCTTATTCAAAGGAACAGGCTATCCCAATTAATGCCTGAACGTCCTGGGCCTCTGCGGGGCCTCTGGATCGAACTGGGGAAACAGAAGTGAAATCAGGACGAGCCCAGGCTGCTGCAGCCATGGGCACTAGGGGGCAGGCCAGTGGGTTCGCTCACCTGCAGCGGCCAGCTCAGCAGGGCCCGGGCACAGAGAGCAGCACCGCGAACTTCACACACAGAAACACACTCCAGTGCACCGTGCGCACACACACCGTCATAGGTGTGCGTGTGTGCGTGCACATGTGTGTGTTCGGGGAACCTTGATGCGTAGAAATCAAATGCAGAAAATCAAAGTACATTTAAATTCTCAGGCAGTTTAACTCTTTCTTTCCATGGCAGGAGAATTCTCAGTGCTTGCAGAACCCCAAAAACGCCTCCGCAGAGCCTGCTGTCCTCAGCACAGTCTAAACACCTGCGGGGCGGGATAGAGGGAGGACCCAGAGGTGGGGTCAGGCAGCCTGCTGCCCCTTGTTCTGGCCTTGTGACTCGGGCCAGGTACTTAAACTCCTGACCCCAGCATCCTCCTGGGTGAAGTAAAGATAGTAGCACCCATGTCCTCGTGTCATCGTGCAGATCATGGGTAACCTGCAGCATCCCAGAAGACGCCCCGTGGTATCGTAGCAGTGACGGTGATTTTCATTACCATCTGCTTCCCAGGCAAGAGCAACTGGAAAACATCCTCCCGGAGCCTGCTTCCCTTGGTCTCAGAGGGGAGAGCTGAGCCATGACTGATGCTCGAACTCCCGGGCTGCACGCACCGGGCCACCCAGCACACACTCGCCAGGCTCTTGTTGGGGCAACGCATGGACAAGCACACCGCAGTTTTTGGACATCTTCAAGGCACTGGAGGAACTTCTTCTAAGTTCTCTTAAAAAGAGTTTTTCCAATGCATCTACGAGCGTGGATTTCCTCCTGTACCTGCAGCATTGTATTACCCTTGAGTCTAAATCATCTTTTCCGTTTTCCTTGCAAAAATCTTCCCTGACAGCCAACAGAACATATTCTTCTTCTAATTGTTGATTTACCTTTCACAAACGCCGGTGGATCTCCCCATCTCTAATCCTCCTCCGCTCATTCATTAGCTATCAAGTGTGGCTTTTTGGAACAATTATATTGTGCCCCACTGTCAGCTCTCTCTGTGCAGGTAGAGGATACGTCCTGACTCCTTACACAGGATGTAAATTATTGCTGGCACACCAGTACCTGAAGAATGATTACACCCAGCGCACAGTTAAATAATGGATGCTTAGCACGGTGCATTGTAATAAGCAAAAGATATGAAATATCTACTATTCTAAGTGGAATATGCTAAATATTTTTTTTAATAATAAAACCGTTTTGGGGAAGACAGGCTATTGAATCATAGTCTCCAGAAGAGACACCCCAGGCGTCAGCTCTTTTGCAGAATCTGGCCAGCACTGTCACCTCATCTGTGAAATGGGAACAGTCATCACACCCTTCCTTGTGCAGGGGGGTTGCAGGTGAAGGCTTAGCACCGAGCCTGGCACAGAATAGGTGCTCGGTAAACGGCCGTAGCTGCTGGAGTCTGAGGAGTGGGCTGGCTTGTGGGAGGTCCAGCTGGAGCACCTGTTACCTGGGCTGCGTCAGGTTCAGCGTCTGACCCCAGAGAGAGGCCGACCCTTTCCCTTCCACTGGTCAGCGGAAGGCGGGACCTGCTTTGCCATCCAATACAGTAAAAGGTTCTGGAACATTGGGAAGAAATGGAGTTGAAATGACACTTGAAGCCCTCTCTCTCCTTGAGAAGCCCAGAAGAAATGGAGCTTCTGGCACAGTACAGCACTCAGACCTGGGCAGCTGGGGCCCCTGTCCTGGGCCCTGGGCTTTAGAGGGCCCTTCCCTGATTGCCATCACATGGCCACCTGGAGCCTGCACCCTCCACGTCTTGGTGCATACTCCTGGAACTGGGATGCTGGCATCCTCACCTGCGTGACATCGAGCCCTCGTCCAGGGTTTACAGGGTCCTCACCCCTGGGCCCGTGCTCCCGAGTGTCAAACACGCCACTGGTGTGCACTGAGCCCCGGGGACATGAAGTGCAGGGACTAGATGCCCCGGGGACAAGTTAGCTGGGATGGTCACATACACCCATTGAGCGTGGAGGGAGCAGACAATGGGGAGGCCCCACTCCATGAGGACCTGTACTGAGCTGAGCGTGAGGGACACATCTAGGAGGTGACTGATGCAGAGGGCCTCGGGCTGTGCAGTGCGGCTCCAAGCCAGACTACGCGTCGGTACAGCGGGCACGTTTTCTCACTCGTTCCCCTCCTAGGACCGCGGAATGGGGTTAAGAACATGGACTCCAGGGTTGGGCAGCCTGGGTTTAAATCCTGCTTGGTCTTTTCCCCAGCTCTTGACCTCGAGAGTTAACGCCTCTGTATTGCAGCTTCTCCATCTATAAAACAGGGAGAAGCCAGGTACTGGTTGAAGGAGAGAAGCACCAGCCACCAGCTTAGCTGCGGCCACGCTCCAACACGTTTCAGCCCCCTTCTTGTTAAGCCCATTCTACAGAAAATCGAGCCGAGACTTGGAGATTCAATGACTCTCTGGGAAGCAACAGTAGTGGTCCTTCTACTCCCGGAACTGCTCCTCACTCTGCCCTCTCCCCCTGGGACACGAGTGCCCAGCCCTTCGCATCTCTCCAGGGGGCACCTCTCTGGCCCTCTAGACTAGCCATCTGGTGTTCCTGTGCTGAGAGAGAGAAAGTCCTTTCTGCTCGAATTCCAGCTGGGCAGGGGAGGAGGGGCTGACACTGAAGCAGGGCTGAGCACAGCTGGCTTCTCAGGCTCTAGAACCTTCTGGAGCCATCCCCCCACCGCGCTCTCCCACCCACTGCAGCACTGACGCTGGAGCACGTCTCCGTTCTCATGGCTTCTCACCAGCACTCCGTTCAGAGCGTGCCCTAGATGATGCCCACCTCGGTCCTTGGAGGAGGCTGGAGTGCAGTGGGTTCCTCCGGAGCTTGAGGCTGGCGAGTCTCATTCTGCCCCGAAACACCCCGGGGCACCAGGAGCATAGCACGGCGCTGTGCTGCTGGGAAGCCTGCAGGGGTTT
Source organism: Ailuropoda melanoleuca (assembly GCF_002007445.2). Taxonomy (NCBI): domain Eukaryota; kingdom Metazoa; phylum Chordata; class Mammalia; order Carnivora; family Ursidae; genus Ailuropoda; species Ailuropoda melanoleuca. The sequence continues at coordinate 43,429,901 of NC_048229.1, read as the reverse complement.
CTGACGCCCCCAAGCCTCCACGTCTGCCTCAATGAGTTGCCAGAAACTTGGAGCCTTAAAACCACAGAAATCTGTTCTTCCACAATTCTGGAGACTAGAAGTCCGAAGTCAGGTGGGGGCAGGGTCACGCTTTCTCGGGACGCTCTGGAGGAGGGCTTGTGTCTTGCCCCTTCTAGCTTCTGGTAGCTGCTGGCTGCTGGCATTCCTGGGCTTGTCGCCACGTCACTCCAAGCTCGGCCTCTGGCTTCACACCGCTTTCTCGTCTCTGTGCCTCTTACAAGGACACTTGTCATTGGTGTTAGGGCCTATGGAATAATCGGGAGGGGGGTGGGTCTCTTTATCTCATGACCCTCAACTTACTTACATATGCAAAGACCCTTTTTTTCCAAATAAAGGCACCTTTACAGGTGCCGGGGTTGGGGTGCGGACATATCCCCTTGGGGACCACCATGCAGCACACTATGGTGTGTTCTTCTATAACGCAGGCGCAATCATTGTACCAGCCGCAAAGCGCTGGGGTGGGGATTCCACAGGATAATGCATATTAGGCAAGCGGTTACAATACTAACCGTATTTACTATAGTCTCCCTACACACAACAACATGTGTAGGTAAAAACAGTTGATGCATCTTTACAGAGTTTACTTGTTTCATTGAATAGAAGCAATCCTTAAGTGTCATTTGCAAACTCGGGGTAAGGACGTTCACGACAGAGGCTCATGGTTCCCCCCAACAGGTCCCAGCACAGGGCGTTCGCAGGGGCGGGGAGACTCACGGCCACTAGAGAGGCTCTGCTCTCATTCGTGGGCTGCCTCCATCAGACTGGCAACATACGTCGATGGATTACAACAGCTGAGGTTTACAAAACACACATGCACTTTCGGAGGACAACCTGGCAGTGCCTCAACACTTCAAATGCATGTCCCTTTGTTCAGCTCCGCCCCCATCAGGGAAGTGTCCCTACAGGAAGAAGAGCAGGGCTGTGCAGAGATATGTGTCCAAGGATGTTTGCTGTGCCGCTCGCAAATGCAGGGTGCGGGGCGGGATGGGAAGAGAGAGCCGGCAGGGAGAAAGGGAGCAGAGGGATAAAAGAAAGGAAAACTGCAGGAATGTCCCCAGTGGAAGAATGGCTGAGTGCCCAAAGATGCTCCCAAACTCCGTGCTTCTCTGCAGGAGTTAGAGGGTGAAAGCCTGAGAAAGTGAATCATCTACTCAGGGCCAAGGGAGCCGCTGCCCCCGCAGGGAGGAGATGGGGCTGAAGAAGGGGTTTTAACTTTCTATTTCCGTCGAGGGTCGATATTTCCCAGCAAGGATAGCAAGAGAGTTTACCAGCGTAATCACAAAATGAAGTAAATTTCCTTACCCAGATTTGCAGGCAATTCAGCTGTTCAACTGCATGGGACCTGGAGGCTCAGGGAACAGCCGGAGGCGACTGGAGCAGAGAGCCCCTGCCCTTCTCCAAGCACCACTCCTAGACCCCCAATCTGTAGCACAAAGGGGCTCAGGAGGGTGTCTCCCTCGCTGAAGCTGCTGTCAGGGTTTGGGGACTTTGCCAGGCAGGTCCTGGGCCGCTGGTGGATCTTGCCTGGGAAACTGAGTCACCCGCCAGGAGACCCGTGAGGACAAACGGAGGGCTGCGAGGCCATGCCTGCTTGGGGGGTGTGCTTGGCACCGGGGCCCTGTGCTCAAGGGTGTGCTCCCCTCGGGCCGGGACAGAGAGAGGCCCGAGGAGGAGGCAGGAGTGAATCACCGCAAAGCTATGCCAACAGGTGCAGTGAAACCGTGATACCCTGGGAACCGAGCCGGCCGGGCCGCTCAGCGCCAATCCCCAGGGAGGCTCGCTCCCTGCAAGAGTGGCCGAGGGCTGGCTTTCGTATTTTGTATTTCCGAGGCTTTGTTTCTCCACAGTGGAAGCATTTCTGAGCTCCTGCCTTTGTAAACAGATACAGCTCAGCAACGCGGGTGATTCCCAAGCTGTCTCAGCTCTCTGCTTTCTCGGGTTTGAGAGGAGCAACCTTCAAGTTCTAGGCATTGCCCCACGCTGCTGTGGGACACACTGGGGCCAAGTCACCCGCCTGGGCTCTGACCTGTCCCATGCAGCCTTGGTCAAAAGGGATGGCCCACCTCCCAGGACGGCCGGAGGCAAGAGTCCTCCAAAAAGCCACCCTTGAATCGGCTCACTCCTGCCTGAGAGCCAGCGGGGGCCCCTGCAGGCAGGAGGGCAACTTCGAGTCCGCCAGGAAGGGCTACGGAGTCGAAGAGCCAGCAGTCCTGGTGGGCCACGCCTGGATCGGGAGGGCACGGGGCAGGTGGTTCAGTAGGAGGGGCCGAGGGGGTTCCATGGGGGTAGATGGGTGTTGGCCCAAATGCCTCCTCACGAGGGAAAGTCTGGGTTTCCTCTCCTGAGCCAGGGCCTGGGGAAACGCCGGCCCCGAGGCTGGGAAGGGGCCCGGCCACTCTGCCAGCCACTCTGCTAGACACGCAGGACGTTTCTCTGAAACCCCAGCTGCTGTGGAAGCAGGAGGAGCCTGGATCCCCCAAAACCCCAGGCCCTGCTCATCACTCACCGTGCTCCAGAAATGTGGTGTCTCCAGGACGACTTCACTGACGGCCTGGGGGACTCCTATCTCCCTCGAGATCACGTCTGGGCCTGTTCGCACTGCCCCCACCGCTGAGAGCTGTGCCCTTTCTCAGAGGCAGGGCACGGCCACGGGGCTGACATGTCCACACTTCCCGCTCACAGCACACACCACAGCACCTGTCGCCACCGCTGCTCCCTTGTGGCACTGTGCGGTCTGAGCAGGGGCCGCCATCACTCACAAGCTCCCAGGCGTCAGGGTGTCAGGGCACCCTCCGACGGGCATGGCAGAGGGGTGCACAGAGGAACTCTGTGTTCTTCCTCCGGTGGACGGGGAGTTCTTTCTCCTGAGGAATCCAGGGGCAGACTGCCGCATCTGAGGGCGGTGCCTGGGTCCAGCCTCAACACCTAGGAGAAGCGGGGACCCACTGCTGGGGGAGTAGCAACGTTGCACCCGGCGGTAGCAGGGGCTGGTGCTGAGAGACGAGTAAGGCCATCCCTCCTCTGTTCACAGCCTTAGGAAGAAGTCTCAGCTTGGACCCAGGTGCCAGGAGATATCGCCCAGGGCAGTAGGTGACAGCCCCTCAGAGCGTGGTGGAGGTGAAGATGGGGTACAGGGGCTGGGGGAGGAGAGCCGAGAAGCAGCTCCAGATTCAGGGGCACCCAGATCTGGGTATGCGGCCATTCTCTACCACCCCTGGCATGGGCTCTGACCCTGCTGTTCAGCCTCCTGGAGGCTCAGCTTGCCCTTCTGTGAAATAAAGCAGCTCCCACCTCATTGGCTTGCTGAAGGACGGCAAGAATAACAGGTGTCGAGGGAGGGGCCCAGGGCCTGGCTCCTGCAGACCTGTCGCAGCAGCTTTGCTGTTAGGTCCTCGCTGCATGGGAGGAATCCCTTTACAGCTCAGAGCAATCTACACACGTGTCTTCCGCACACATGCTCACCACCTTTGCCAGGTGCTGGAAAGAGAAAGACTCGGCCAGCAGGTGCTCCTGGGCTAGGGTAGAGACTTACCTGTAAGCAGATTGCAACACAAAGTAGCGACAGATGTTTGCCCAGGGGGCCTCAGGAGTGAGTGATTGTGCCTGGGGGTACCCCAAGGGCATTGAGGCGGCGGCACTCGGAAGCTGTAACAGACACAGCAAACAGGTAACAAGCGTGTTTTTTCTTTTTTTTACTAGACGTTCTTTCATTTTCCATTCATTCATCATTTCTTGATTATCTCCTATATGCCAGGCACAGAGAAGGTCCCCAGGATAGAGAGAGCCCTCCATTCAGAGGAAGTCACATTACCAAAGGGACGGAGGGTTCCCTGGCACAGAGTCGCCCACTGCCATCTGCCCTCACAGCACTAAGACAGCCCCGAGGTGCTGCGGGCTAAGCCAGAGGTAGCCTCCCATCGGACTACGGCCCTGCTCCAGCACAGTGCGGGACACAGGGCCGGGGCTCAGTAAACACACGTTGACGGCCGTGTCAGCTGCATCTGCTGGGAGTGAGGGCACATGACCTTTGGTGGGGGGAATGCTCCAGGGAGGGGGGTTGGCGGCTTCAGCAAACACTACCTAGGAGAACCTAAGGTGTCGACCCAGACCTCTACATGCAGATGGACTGCAGACAGGCCTGCCCTCGGGGCGGGGGGGGTGGGGGTGGGGAAGGACACTGAGCAGAGGAAGAGGCATGAGCCAAAGCACAGAGGTATCCAATGCACGGGCCACTCAGGGTGGCCAGAAAGAAGTAAAAGGTTTTAGAGTCCTCGAAGCTGCATGCTGCGAAGCCAAGCCCAGACATGGGACAGCTGGCTTGGCAAACCCACCCGGCACCCATCGAGCGGCCCTCGCCCCCCTTTGGTGCCTTAGCCAGGGTTCCTCTGAAGGCAGACCTGAGACCGTGTGGCATATGTGAGCAGTTTCTGCGGGAACATTACCCTGGGAGCGGGGCTGGGGGATCGGGGAGCGGAAGAGGCAGATGCATTTACGGGTGCATAATCAAATTGGCCGGTGCTGGGGTGATGGGAGATCCATCCCACGATGGTCAGAGTGGCCCTATGAGCAGCTAACGTGCTGCAGTGCAAGACTGTCAGGGACCAAGTGCCGAGGGAGTTCTGTGGGGTCACAAGCGGCAGCAGCAGATACATCAGGGCAGGAAGCAGGGGGCCCGGGGTAAGTCTGGTCAGGCTGCTCCCGGGCTGCTCAGCGCCCGTGCAGAGCAGCCCTGCAGGACGGCTGGCATGTGTCCTGGGGCAGAGAGCTCTAAGCAGCGCCCGCAAGGTGCTCCTACCCGCTGTTCAGAGAAAAACGAGAACCGTCAGCCCCAGCTGTGTGACATGGGTCTCTGCCTTGGACTAGATTTCCCGGACTCTGGGCTTAGGACTTAGGGCAAGTAGCTGGCTTGGGAAGGTGCAGGGAAGACAGATCGGGGCTTGGGGAGGGAATGCAAGCAGTCACGGGTGCGTGAATGGGGGCAACCAACAAAGTGGGTACACCGGGAGCTTAATCCCATGGGAAGACTCGGGAAGACACGGCTCAGATTTGCCCCTCTCAGGGGTGAGGAGTGGAGACATTGCCACACCAATTCCTGCCAGTCACTGGCTGGGAGCCCCATCCAGGGATATTAATTCTCTGCACTCGGGCCAGAGATTGGGAAAGAGTAGCTCTGAGGTTTTGGACAAAGCTCTCAGGCACAGAAATGCAGATTCCAACTGTTCTGTGCCATAATGCCCTTGTCCCAGGCCTCACCCCCAGGGCTCCAGAAACGGACGGCAGGCTCTTGTGCTGGCCAGGACCGGCCACCCTACAGCTGCCTTCCCACAGTCCTGAGTTAGAAAGAGATCCCTTCAGTTCAGCAAACACTACATGTCTGTCTCTGCTCCCCTTCGCTTTCTTCTGCGGCCAGCATCACCCTCCCAGTCATGAGAATATATATTTATTAGCTTATTGGATTAAGGTCGGTCTCCCCCAGTGACATGCTAAGCCCCCCAAGCACAGAGACTCAGCCTAACCCAGGAGTCATGTCACGTGCCTAGAACCGTGCCTGGCACAGGGAAGATGCTCGGCGGTATTTGTGAAATAAAGGCAGGAAAGACCAATGCATGAGACTTGGAGAGCCTAGCCTTCCACGTGTTTAGTCTCCTGGGCAGAAAAGCAGGCCCCTAGCCACACATTAAAACAAGCAGCCCCTCTGGTGTCCCCGGGGGGGTCTTGCGCTGGGCTTCCCGTGGCTGGTGCTCATCGCCCTGCTGGGGATTCCTCTGGGCACCATCACGGCCATTTCCAGTTGGGTGGGTGTCCTCTGCGAGTCCCTGCAGAACTGGGCTCCCTGCCCCGTCCCACCTCCAGCATCTACCCCGGGACCGACGGCCTCCCTTACACACGGCCTTCCGTGTAAAGTCACGGCAGTATTCAAAAGGTTAAAGCGGAGTGAACTGTTAATTTTAATGCTTTCTCGAAGCTTCAGTTTTAATAAGCGAAAATGATGTTCTTATTTGCAGTAAAGTGGTGTTATAAAATTCTGTCTGTCAAGCTCATTTTAAAACCATGGAAATAAATGATCTGACAAAATCAGGCTATTAGACAAGTGAGGAAGAGTGATTTCCATAAAAGCAGAGGAGCTGTTCCTTAATTTCACACTTGGTAGTCTTTTGGGTCGACTAAATTTTTAAATAAGTGATAAAATTATATTAGCGCAATTGCATTTTTATAGATTTTTTTGGTCATTGTACTCTTTTTCAATCCCTTTATTTTAACTCAAACTGTTCTGCTGAAAGGTTAGTCTCAACTTATGTTAGCTCGTAACAGTCTGCCCGCACGCCTGCACGCCGTCCTGGCGGGGTCTGGCGGGGGCGCGCCGAACACGGCTGGAAGTGGCCACTCCCTGCCGGACACGTGGGGCTGTGGCCCCTGGGCCCGTAGGAGGGCGAGGTGGATGCCCGGGATACCTGCCAGGGTCGGGAGCACGCCTGCCCCTGGCATCTAAGCTCACTCGGTTTTTTTTGTTTTTTTTTTAAAGATTTTATTTATTTATTCAACAGAGATAGAGACAGCCATCGAGAGAGGGAACACAAGCAGGGGGAGTGGGAGAGGAAGAAGCAGGCTCATAGCAGAGGAGCCTGATGTGGGGCTCGATCCCATAACGCCGGGATCACGCCCTGAGCCGAAGGCAGACGCTTAACCGCTGTGCCACCCAGGCGCCCCTCACTCGGTTTTTGTTCAGAATAAGGAAGAAAACCAGGAGATTGTGTTCTCCAGAAACCCTTGTCCTTGCCACTCAGGATGCTGGGTGGGGACAGGACTGGTCAGTGTTTGCGCAAGAAGCTGGGAACATAGGCAAGGGGCAGGGAAGGGAGCTCATCTGTGATCCTTCATGTGTCCCCCACCAAGCCCACCAGACCCCCTCAAATCATCAGATAGCCAGGGCCAGGCTCAGTGTTCTGTGTCAGGCCTTAGGAGAGCCCTCGGGGGAGGCCCAGAACCCACGTCTCCTGTGGGGCTGAAACAGCCCTAGTAAGCCAGACTGGGCTCGGTTGGGGGAGAAGAGGGGATGACTCTTCTGATCGGATTTTTAATAATTAGAACAGCATGGGAGGTAGGAGTCTTTGGCATATCGTCTGCCCTGGCCTGTGCTCGTTTCCCAGTTTCAGGGCTGAGAGCACAGAATTTTGCCCCCTGCAGACAAGGCTCCTCAGCCTCTGCATTCCCTCAGGAGCAGAGCTCGGGGGCTGGGGTCCCCTGCTCTTTGTCCCTGGCACTCGTGCCCAATTCTGAGACCCAGCCAGCCAGCAACTCATGCTCACCACCGCCCCCAACAAGCCTGGGTTCCTCTCTTGTCCTCCCCAGGCTGAGCCCCTGTCTGGGTCACGGTCACACTCACCGGCCTCGTCCACGTCCGGCTCATCTCTTGTAATGGCTTCTCTCGGGCATCAACTATGTGCCAGCAGTCAGATGACACTGCATAAAGGTCAGGCAATGGGCTGCCCCTCCCCCTCTGTGGCTAGGTCTGCGTTCAGGACCTGGGGCCGGACCGGAAGCTCGGAAGCTCGGAGCTCAGCCTCAGCACCCAGCTGGCCTGTGGGTGTGTCCTCCCAGCACCTGTTGCTCTCGGGGCACCCCAGTGCAGCAGTGTGTAAAAACGTGCATTCACTTCCAGGTAGCCCTTCTTCCAGGAGGAAAATGAGCCTCTTTCTCATTAGAAGAGAGAGAACACACATTTGCTGAGCCTCTCCTGTGGGCCAGGCACCGTGCTGGGAGAGGGTGCAGACCCCCTGTCTATTTTGCTGTGAGGGGTGTGGCGCTTACCTGGGAAAAAAGGCTCTTAGAACAAAGGAGCATCCTGGGATGGCCTTTTGTCACTGAAGCCCAGGTGTCTGATGAAAGGAGTGGCTGGCTGTGAGAGCCCCCACTGAGGACACAGGGAGCTGGGGAATCAACTCACCCCATGCATTTTTTTCATTAATGAAGCAAATGTTTAGTGGGTGCTTTCTGGGTGCCGAGCACCGTGCCAGCGCCAGTAATAGAAGGCTCCTTTCCCACGCAGGGAGGTGGAGAGGATGCCTGTTTTTCACCCAGAGGACTTTCCAGGCTGGATGCTTGGCCCAGGGGAAACAGAAGCAGCCTGGGAACTTAAAGCCTCTCCGTGCCTCAGTCTCCCCATCTCTGCAATGAGGCTCAAAGGTGTGCAGGGACACCCCCAGTCCCGACACTGCATGGTGGTGGGGGGAGGGAAGGGGGGGACTGTTCAGGTTGTCAGGAAGTGACCTGAAGTGCATGCCCTCCGCCAGCCACGGAACATCTGTCTGACATTCAAGAGAGCATCTTCTGAGCATAGAAGTCAAGCTTGCCTTCTCCACGGAGTCTCCGAGAGGCAACGTCGTCGGAGCGCAGGGGAATGGTAAGTCAGAAGTGTTTCCTGGGAAAGAGGAGGAAGTGCCGGCGAGGCACAGCCTACAGGGTGGCCGTGGAGGGGCAGGGCTGTCTCTCCCTAGGAAGGAAGAAAGAAGAAGTCCAAATTAGTCATGTTGTATTACTTCTTTTTATGGCAATGCTCTGAAAGTCTGCAAATGTCAGCATGTTAATTTACTGTCACTCAGTGATATTATTTCATCCTTTCAAAAATGTGTTTCTTGCATTTTCAGTAGCATACTCCAAGTGTTCTCCATCTCAAAGTTTCTATAGATAGTGCGACTACTTTCACTCTGACCGGTGCCAAAATGTAGAAATTCATCGCTGGCTGTAGCCACATATATGTTACGAGTGGAGTCGGGGACTTGGGTTTCCTGCTTGCAGAGCCCGGGGGAGAGGTCTGATTTTTCTCTCTGTTCTCCTTCTACCACCCCTCGTCCTCCTAAAATGCTCTGGGGTTTCTCTCTCAAGGAACGCGCCGAGATAAATTGAATAGAAGGAAATTTTAAGGAATCAGTCATGGCTGGGTTTGTATATTGAAGCCTGAGCCCTCCCCGTCTCCAGACGCAGCCCACCCCCACCCGGCTGGTTCTTCTATGGTGGCAAACTTATTTCAAAAATTCTGATGAAACACTTGGTAAATTTTGTTATTCTGTGATGATAATAAATCATTATAGCCTTAAACACTTCTCTAGCTTGGAGCCTCAGCCACAAATTATCTTGTCATTCTGACCAAAACATTCTCCAAAAAAGCTTGACAAGTGCTAAAACCCAGAACATGAAACCATGTGTTGTTGTGAAAGCAAGATTCAGAAATGTCAATTAATTAGATTAAGAGGCTACTTTTAGCTTTACTCGTGTTGCCAAATAACCCTTAAAATACGCGTAGCAGTGGAAATCTACCTCTGCGGCACAGTACTTCTGTGCCGAAGGAAGACAATGGATCGGACTAATGGACGAAATTATTGTATCTGTCAGCCTGCTCGAGAGAATGATCTAGAAGCAAATGTCTTGCTTCTTTTTCCACAATGTGGCTTTCCGAGCTGGGTAAATCCTGCCATTTATGAATTCAAGTAGTTCCCTGCACCCCGCCCCTCTGAAATCATCTACAGATCTAGAAGGAAAAGTCAAGCCTTTTTTGTACGCCTTTACTAAGAAGATGGATTTTTAATGTCTTTCTGTGCTTTTTTTTTTAATTTGCATTTGCATTTTGAAGTTCACTTTGTAAAAAAAAAAATATCGTGGAGAAATTATTTAAATGTTTTTTTATCCCTGTTTCTTGAAAATCTTATCTTTAAATAATCTATATCCTCCATTTTATTTATGCCATAAACTGTTCCTATATTTTAATGGTCTGTTTGCTTTAAAAGGGGTTGTTGGTTTTAATAGCTCAGTTACTATCTTTGTAAACTAAACTCCTTCTGACGAAATTCAAGCAGATCATCTCTGCCTGTGTGTGGAAGGCACATTCCAACCCCTGAAAAGGAAATTTAAGCCAAATAAATGTTCTGCCCAAATTAAAATACATAAAATGAATAGTTAAGTTGGACAAGAGCTGATGGACGGAGCAGTTGGGACATGTGGGTGTTGGGAGAGCTGGCTGCCAGGCACGGCCTCGGGAGAGAAAACCCAAATGAAATTAATTTCCCGACCTCCTTTGTCCATTCCTCGGGGCCACTTGATTGCAGTGTTGGCATGTCTTTCTTGGGCGGGCAGAACGGGGCAGGGCGGGTGGCACTGGGAAGGGTGATGTGAGGTCGTTCCCTACGAGGACCTTTGGGGTCGCAGCCCCAGCGCCCAGGCATGGCTCGGCACCCTCTCTGCCCCCATCAGCCGTCCTGGGGGAACGGGAGCTGAAAATTCACCTCCACGTTCTCACGGCAGTTGTGCCCACCTTGATTCTATTATAATCCATGTGGATTCTGACACTAACTTTATGACAGGGCATTTTTGTGGAGGAAGGACACATCTGCTCACACAAAGAAATGGCGGGGGTGGGTGGGGAGGGCAGGATGGAAGATGTCTGAGGCTGAGAGAGGAGTCCCTCCCCTCTTGGCACGCACAACCTCGCCACCCACTGCCCACCGCTACCCCCAGCAGCGAGCACGAGAAGCCAGAAAGGCATAAAGTCCAGCTGCTCTCTGAGCACTCCGTCCCTGGCTGGGGCGGCCCACCGGGCTGGTCAAGGCAAGGTGTGCCCGGACCCGGGGGTGGGACTTCCTGTGGGCGGGACTTCCTGTGTGGAGCCATTTCCGGCAAGATGTCATTATGTGCGGTCTCTGCAGCCGCTTGCTGGGATCCCTCGTTTCATGGTTCCTGTGGGTCCTCCCCACCCCGACTCGTTGTACTTCCCTCCCTTCTCAGCCAATCTCACTGTTTCTAGCCAGCAATGAGGCAATTAATGAGCTGTACAGAAGCCCTAAGTTATCTCTGGAACTAGATGGGTAATAAACACATAAATAAGTAAATAATTAAATAACTAAATAAAATAAAACGGATGAGTGAGGCATCCAAGGCTCCAGGCTCCCTGGAATAAGTAGCACAGGGTAGTGGAAACAGCCGAGGGGGAGGCCTGAGCTCTAGAGGCAGCTCTGAGGCTGGCATGGAGAGTTATCTTGGCCCAGTCACTCCCCCGTCATCAGGAGCCCTCCCGCTGGGCCGATCCACCCCGCTGGTTAATGGCTGCAGGAGCGCAGGGGCCAGACAGGAACATGGGCGTTTGACGCCTCCCGGCACAGGTGCTGGCCATACCTCCTTCTCCCCTGCTCTGTACCTGCCAAGGGCTTCCTACTGCAAGACCCTGGCTCGCTAAGCCCGTGGGAGCACAGTCGTCCATGCCCCGGGGAGCAGGGCTCAGCCAGGGACAGTCGGGAGTGAAGAACTCCCATCTGCCTGACCCTTTGATGGGGCCACTGGGGTCTTTCCTGGCAGAAACCTACAGAGCTTTCCAGCCAGCTGGGGTCCCGTCGGCCCCCGCGGCAGCCTGCTCTTTAATGTACCTGGAGCGGCCTTCCTCTCCTTTCCTGTCCCACCAGCCCCTGCCCCCAGCTTTTACCTGTGCTTTCTGGGAATCACCTGTCAAAGGAACGGCCTGGTCTCTAATGCTCAACTCGGCCTCCACTTCCCGGGAAGCCTCTCCTACAAGACAAGTAGGCGGGGATGGGGTCCAACCTGAGAGCTGATGCTCTCCCTGAGACGGGAGGAATGTGGCCTTTAGAGATCGGTCTGAAATCTCCCAATTTTCAAAATTTGGCAACAAATTCAAGTTTGTTTGGTTCTGTGTTTAAATGTGGCTCACACCAAGCAGTCTGCAGGTCATATGCAGTCCATAGGTTACATTTGACAACCCGTGCCAGCTAAAACATTCCGTGCTCAGTTCAGGTGCCAGAGATTCCAGCTTTCTAGAATTTACTTTCTAGTAAATTCTGGTCCACAGCCATACCATGTACATCTAGGAGGTACAACAGAAAGAACCAATAGCCTTTGGGGAGGGAAGCCCACTCTCTCTGCAGGGTGCCGGGCCTCCAGCTCTCCCCTGAGAAGAGAGTAGCCCGGAGTTTCCCAAGGCTAACGGTGTCCGGGGACACTTCTGGCCCAAGGAAGAGGAGACGCTGCCCACCCCATCCGTGCCTGCCATCAGGAGAAGCTGTCCCTGGGGGCCAGTGGAAATCCCGTAGCTTGGTTTCTCACCAAGCTTATCCCTATTGCCCCCTAGAAAATTGAGATCCTTAATTTAGAGGAGTCACCTACTGAGAAGTCTGAGAAGTTCCCTGGAGCTCATCACCCCCTTGGCAAAGCTGAGGCCAGACATTGCTCAAGATACAAAGAGAAACATCTACCAACCTGCAGACAGAGCCATCTGCATCCCAAACTTGAACCCCAAGTGTACATCTTGAACCTGACCTTGCAACAGAGGAAGTACTGCTGCTTCTGGCCTGGAACCGAGTGGAGGTGAACCTGTGACCCCCCGCCCCCCCCCAGCTGAGCAGAATCACAGCTGTTGTCCAGGAAGGACCCAATCCTGACCGCCCAGGCTGATGGCTCCCACCTTCCCCCCAAGGTCGCTGAGCAGGACCTATGAGCAGGTCACACCTTGAGGGGACGACTGCCCAAACATGAAGCTGAGACAGGGAGGGAGGGAGGGAGGGAGGGAGGGAGACGGAGAGGGAGAGAGAGTGACAGATATGGAGAGACAGAGAGAAACAGAGAGAGAGAGAGACAGAAACAGGGAGGGGGGGAAGGGAGAGAGATAGAGACAGTCAGAGAGGGAGAGAGAAACAGAGATAGAGACAGAGAGACAGGGAGGGACAGATTCCTGGGACATCACTTAAGCACCTACGTCCAGTATTTGCTGACGCCACTATGCCCGGACTTCATGTACCTGGGCCAAACTTCCTTTTCCCTTGAGATCCTGAACCAATTCTTGCTAACAGCATCTCGATGAGCATTCCTGACCCCCAAGCCTGGAAAGGAAGGGGTGCCCGTGATTTACAAGTTCCGGAAGGCAGCAGGAGGGAGCTGCGTGTGCTAACTGGGAACCACCACCAAGGCCCGCGTGTGGACTTCAGGGAGTCCACAGCCCCTGTCGTTAAGCCGATGAACGGATGTGCCCACAAGCACTTGGCAACCCTTACCCTTACATGGTCAAGAAACTATGGAAGAAGTCCTAGAAAGACCCCCATATGAGAAACACTGGAATGGATTAAAAAAACACCTATGGGCACAGGACTGCTTAATTTCAGGTGATCCAGTGGGCGTTTCTCAGGAGGTCACAGGCTAATGCCATTGGCCTCGCCACCTCTAGGCACAGCCAAAAGGCAGCCAAGCCACCAGCTTTCCAGTGGTTTCTCACAAAGAGGGGCCGTGGCCTCTGGTGCCCTCCTCTCCCTGCCCTCTCCAATCTTATCCAACCCTCAAGGTCCAGCCCAGGCCTGCCCTGCCAAAAACAGGCTCCCTGCCAGGGCGCCTCAACTTTCAGGGACCGAGCCTTGTAATCCCACTTTGATTGCTGCCCATCCTCATTCTTACTCGGACGTTTGACATTTATTTGTCACTACTGTTTTGTCTCCTTTCTCCAGCTTGGCTCCAAACTCACGCAAGTCTAGCACCGGTCGGAGGCTTGTTTCCCTCGTTCCTGGTGCTGGCCCAGGGTGGCTGGGCTGCCCTCTGCTCTGATTGTCCAGCCCCTGGGGAGGGGAAGTCTCAGCCCCCCTGGGAATTGTGCAGGGTCCAAGGAGGCCTTACTGGTGCCCCCACTTCATGTCTCGGGCATACAGAAGCTCCTCAGACCTTCTCTGAAGACAAAGTCATGGGTCCCCATGTTTAGGAAAACCAACCCCGACCACCAAATGGGCCATGGTGTAAAGTCCCCTACACAGACTGGGTAGTTAGGACTCCCTGCAAGTCTGGACACCCTTCACCATCTGCTCCCAGAAACTTCAATGAGCCCTTGCCCCAGGCACCATGTCCTTCTCCTGCCCCACTCTGTCCTAGCCTTGTCTCTCCATGGTAGAGGAGGGGGGCTAGCTTTCCAGTGGACACCTCACATCTCTGCCTTGAGTCTGATTTAGCAGAATGGGTCCATCTCTTTTACAGCCCCTCCCCTCCCCAACCCCTGGATCAGACTCTTGCAGGGGTGGGGCTGGAGGGGGTCTAGAGAGCAGAGAAAGCAGCCCAGACCCCCAAGCACATTCTCTTCTGGGATCATTTTTTCCAGGTTAGGTGCTGCCTTGTTGATCACGTGAATATCGACAACCTCTGAGAAGGCTATAATAAGAAGCTGGAGAAAGCCGTTGAAGGCAGGTTCCGTCTGTTCTATGGTCAGCCCTCGAGGAGAGCAGAGAAGGCAGAGAAGGGGGCTGCTTTCATATGCTTGTTCCCCGCCTTCCCCACTCCTCAGGCCTGGGCCCACCCCCTGGCTTGGTACCTGCCCGCCCCCCACCCTGCGCCCCGGGAGAATCTGGGATATTGGGAAGCCCGTGATGCAGCTGCAGCTGGAGACCCAGTCCCTGACTGAGGCACACCGGCCCAAGGTCAGACTCCTTCCAGAACCACGGTCCCTTTGGAGGTAAGGGATTGAGTGGAGAGGAAGCAGGTGACTCGGGTTATGCTCAGCCTGCATTTCTAGTGTTTCTGCAAACAGGAGCCTGGCTCACCTTCCTGATAGCGACAGAGGGCCCAGGGAAGGCGGCCCCTACACCTAGTTCCCACGGGAACCCCAGCCTGCCTCCCTCCCCGGAGGGCAGGGGTGAAAACAACGTGGGAGAAGGCCTTTGCTTCTTGGGAGGGTGTTCAAACAGGAGGACACCCACTTATCTCAGCTGGGGGGCTCGCCACATCCTTGGCTCGGAAGGTGGCCCATCCCAGCAACTGCATCCACGTGTCACTTCACCACGGAGAGGAGAGAGCCATCAGGGCCTCGGCTGGACCTCGGCTGGACCGGCACAGCCTCCGGGGCCTGGGGTTCAGGACTGCCCCAGGGTTTGGGGGGTGGGGGTGAGGGGCCTGGGGCTGCAGATGGACTGGGCTGAGCGAGGACCGCGTCACGTGTGTCCCCAGCCCAGCCACGCCGCCACCGCCTAGCAGGTCCACGCGCCAGCGGGAAAGCCTCCCTTCTCCCCCCCGCCCCAACAGCCACATCGACTTCTTTCTGAGGGCTGTCACTGCGGCCCTTCAAACCCATTTGACTGGGTTGGAGCACATCACACTGTCACCAACTCAGTTTTCATTAGGCGGCTGCTTCTCTGTTAGCCTAGCCAAGCAGAAGAACTCAAACACATGCACAAATTAAATCGACATCCAAACTCCACCAATATACAAAGCAATTTAAATGATATTCATTAGAGCGATGACAAGCCCTGATGAGGCTTTCAGGAGCCGGGTCCTTCAGCTTTTGCCGACTAGGTTTCATGGTCATTGAGGCGGAACTCTCGCCAGTGTACCTCCATTTTTTTTTTAAGCTAAGAAAATGACTCCTTCCTGACACACCTACCTCATTCTCTCTCTTCTCTCTCTCTCTCTCTCTATCTCTCTTCCTCCCCGCTCCGCTGCTGCCCGGGTTTGGCTGGCCCTGGGTTCCGGACGCAGGAATCACCCTGAACTGGGGAGCCACAGAAAGGAAAAAAGCAGCCCGTCTGACTTCTTTTTTCCATAAATGCTCCAATTAAAACAGATTTCAGTTTCTCGTAATTTCATTTCACTTGGCCTGGGAGATCTCTAACTCACAATTATGACGGTCGTAAATGTGTCCCTGGAATCCTGCAGTGGGGAAAAAAAAAAAGGAATGGAAGTGAGATGTTGAAACGTAATAATTTTAAAAATGTAAATCGCCCCCCCTCCAAATTTAAAAAGTCATTTCCAAAGTCCTATTTATATATTTTAATTTTTAAAGAGAGAGAACGATGGACCCCACCCCCCATCCCCGCTGCTGCTACCTGGGGCTGCAGTGGAATGGCTGGGGGCCCGGTGGGGTCACGGGACTCTTGATCCTCATGTGTGGGGGCTAGGAGCTGCGTCAACCTCCCAGCCACGTCTGGGTCTCCAAGCCCCAGAGAAAGATTCGAGCCCACTTGGGCAAAGAGAGCAGCGCAAGGACTGAGGGATTGTTCGCCAGCTAAGGGCAGAACAAGGTCACGGCCGCATCCATCAGTTCTCTGGGCTTTGGAGTTTGCAGCCCAGATAGTATCCACAGCAGGGGGAATGATCAGCAACTTCATACGCTAAAGCCTGCACTTCTGTTTATAATTTTATGCTCAAGGTTAATTATGTGTGTCCTTGGCTTTGATCAGAGATATTAGCACATGAGAATGTTGCCTGTGCCCATACTGGCAAAGGAAGGATTCCTAGAAATACCCAGGACTGGAGGCATACTTTCATCTTTAAGCCCCGAGCTCTTACTTGGGAAAAACAGCACTGCCCAAACCAACTTTCTGCGAGGACGGGAAAGTTCCATATCTGGGCAGCCAAAAAGTGTAACCACTAGCCGTACGTGGCTACTGAGTGCTTGGAATGTGGCTGGTATGACTGAAAAACTCAGCTTTTCATTGTATTCAACTTAAATTTGGGTAGTCACACGTGGCTGGTAGGCACTGCATTGCACAGCACCGGTTAGACAGTAAATAACGGTGTATCCTAACTCCTGAATAGCTAATTGTGGACGTTAATCTCTGGAAAGAGGTCACCTTGCTTATCATCATTATCATCAGGAATGATTTATTAAGAATATATTAGTACATGACATTATATAAAGGTGGTGGAGAAGCAGTTCCTCTGATCTTCTATCATTGGGATTTAATTTTGAAAACACCTGCCTCTTTGGACCCTGAGCCCTGAAAGCTGAGCTCCAAGAAGCCGCTAACTTTGCCTTAGATCCCTCCCGATGTCCAAAGCTGTGCCCTGACTGAGTCACCACCTGTTTGTCTGGGACCGTCCAGACATCATGGACCGTCAGGCCACTGACCAAGAATTTGGCACATCCATTGTCTCGGCTGGGCAGGGAACAAGGTCCCAAATCAAAGGTAGTTCAGGGTGTCCTTGGAATTGTCAAAGCCCGCCCTGGACAGAGTTTGCTTGCCTTTTAAATCGTCCTGGGGGTGGCCTCCTGGCAAATCCTCGGAAAGAGAAAAATGGTGCCTCTAAGTCCAGCAGCTTTCCCTCCGGCTTGGAGAAACCCAGTGGAGTTCGAGGAAAACCAAGCATGTCCCTGGAAACAAAACCCTGTGTTGGATTGCTGCTCCGCACTGACACGGGAGGGGTCCAGCCCTCGGCTGCCACAACACCGCCACACCACCGCCACACCACGCACGCAAAGATGGGGTTTGTCAGAAAGGAGCTTTTCTTCCCAGAAGCTTTATGCTGAGACACAGAGCAGAAGCCTTCCCCAAAGGAGCGAGATTGTTCCCGAAGCTAAGTATAGCATATTTTGCAAAGGCCAGCGCACCCTGAAATTGTGTGGGCACACGGGCATGAGTACCTTTTCCGTGGCTCCCGAGGTCAGCTGCAGGCTGAAAGGCATCGACTGGCACGGGGTCCCATGGGAAATGCATTTTCAGGTTTCCTTTTGCCAAAGATTATACGTGCTTACTAATAAATCCCTAGGGAGAAAAAAGGTTAGTGTTTCTATTACCAAAAGCATAACTATCTGGCAGAGTAAAAATGGTAATTTCTCCATTAGCTAAAAGGATAATAGCTATTATTTTAAAGTTAAAGTATTTATTATTAAAGAGTGGTGCTGGGGTTTGTGTGTTTTCATTTTTATGATTGCTTCCTATAATACAAAGTGTATTGTTTTTGTGCTAAATAGTCAACGGAATAAAATGCCATTGCAATTTTCCAATTGCAAAAGAACTTCACAGATGAATTTGAAAAAATAAAATCATTTAATTTTTTTCTTCCTATTCGATGACTTAGAAATCTCTGGAGACAACAGTTTTAACACCAGATTTGCGAAAGGCAGCCTTGCTTCCTATCCGCTCCTGTCCTTCCCTACTGTCAGGGTTCTGCTCTCAAGAAGGCACTCAGCTCTCCCCAGCACTGGGAATAGCTCATGGAGCCCCTTTCCTTTGCAGCGGTTATTTGGTCACTAGGCCTTGTGGCACAGTCCGTGGTCAGGGCTTGGGGGCAGGGAAGTAGACCTAGCTGGAGCGGTCTGAAATTGAGAAAAGGAATCCTTCCAGGTTGGCAGAGACCACAGCTCTGAATTCCTCTGGGGAGGCTCACACTTCCACCTGAGCAGAGCACCCTTGGGAGAGGTTCCTCTTTGGTGGCTATCAATATATACATATATATATATATGTATTTTTTTTCCTTTTTGCAGAATGAAAATAGAACGGAGATGCCAGGGAGATCTGGGTCCTCATCATAACCAACCCTCTCTAACTATGTACGATTTTAGTTAATTATAGAATTCTTGCTGCCTAAAACTTAAAGATACATCACTGATATTTTTGCTAAATGTTGACTGCAGCGAATAGCTAAGATGTGGCATATTGATTTCTTGTTGTGAAGTGAGCTGTTCAAGCTCCATTTAAGATTTTCATCTTGCATGTAGCCCTGAGCACATCATAGCACCATAAATTAGTTAAATTGCACATTTATCACAAATGTTATTTTAAGATACTGTGTAAATGTGATGGCTAGAAGATATACAGTAGGACTGCAACCAGCCTGGGCTTGGGTGGGGTGAGGCCGGGGTCACCTACACACCTGTGATTAAAACCTCCCTCGCTTGGCACCGTCCCTCCTCCTCCAGGGCCCATTTAAAGACCTGACTGGGAGGCCCCATCCCTTCCCGTACTCGCATTCTCTACCAGCACCAACCGTAGGAGAGCCAGTGCTCAACTACGGGATATTCGGTACGTCCCTTTAGATCTGCCCGTTTTATCTCCAGACCAGCGGGGTCATTCAGGGCTGGGAATGGAAGGCTCTTCCGGGCAGGGGCCCGCTCTCTGGCCAGGAGAGGGTTCGGTGACCTCTGGAACAAATGGCCCTACGTTTCCAAACGGGGTGAGCCCCTAGCCAGCCGTCCCCACCTCCTCCCAGGATGCGCGGTCTGGGGGACTGTCACTAGGCCAAATTAGGTTTGTGTTCTTGACTAGGGCCCTCAACTCCCGGTTGACTGTGTTTCCTCCTAAGATAACACTAATTTCTGGGCCCCGTTCTTGCGAGCATCCTTTCCTGGCTCCGAGCTCCAGGTGCCAAATGGGCGGTATCACCTGGTACCCACCTTGGCTCTAAACCCTCACTTCCACACCCAAAGTGAAAAGTCCTGAACGTAATCCTGGGGTGGGGTGAGGACGAGATGGGTGGAGTGTCAGGTTCCTCTCCCAAACTGTAAAGTGGGGGGAGGAGGGGGACGGGCACCCTCACTTGCACAAATCCTATCTCCCTTCAAGCCACATGGGCCTGGTGGTGATGGAAGTGTTGTCAGTTTAATCTGTTAGACGCAGGACTTTGGATTCTAATAAACCGATGCTATATTTAACCTGTGAAAAATTCAAGAGTGGAAATCTGGGCTCCAGGATGTGAAGATGCGGGAGGCACGGGAGGGAGGGTGCTGTCCCCTGAGCGGGGTTCCAGGGGGAGCCGGTCCCCCCGGAGGAAGGCATCCTGTGCCACACTCCTCCCAGGTAAAGGCCCACGGGGCACACCCCTACTCAGGGAGGGGCCCAGGGCCACGGAGGAGACGAGGAAGGAGCCAGGCCCGCCGCCCAGAAGGGAAAGCCCGCTGCGCCCTGCCTGCAGGCGTAGCGCAATTGTGCGGCTAGATCACCAGGCGAGAACAGAGCCAGCACGGCGGCGCTCCCGATTTGCCAAAAACCCGTCTGAAACTCTAGTGAGGTTCTCTCTGAAAACCCGCAGAGACATGGATTGCCGAGAGAAAGTAGCGCAGACAGAAATTTTGGACTCATCTTGACAAAAGGGGTGGGGAGGAACGGGAAGACACGTAGGCGTGTTGCCGAACATCTCTGAAAGGGTTTAATTTAAATTTTTAATAAAAGAGTATTTTTTTTTAAGTTGAGGTGTTTTATGTATGACATGGATGTAATACATCTCTCATTTGTATAATTCTAGGTTAGGCGCTCCGATTCTGCATAACTGCAGGAATAGTTTGAATGTAGCAATAAAGGTATTTTACAATTTTACATCATGTTCCCAGCGTTTTGTTGGCATGGCTAATAAAAGCTTGTGATTATCATATAAATGCTCTCCCCACTCCTCCCGTGTATGGGTTCCGTCCCCCCGCTCCCCACCGCCACCCTGCCCCTCGTTATCTGGGCACAGCAGAGAGAGAGCTCTGGTCCCGGAGCCCACCTTCCCAGCGTGGCTCTGTTTTCTGCTACGTGAAAAGCCCGAATCCACAGGAAGGAACCGCCCTGCACCGAGTCCGAGGCTTCCCCACACCTGCCTCCTGCAGGGCTCGGGGCCCTGACGCCTCGCGCACGTCCAGAAGGGAGACCAGACCCCCGGCCCCCAAGCGGGTCACCAGGGGTGACCCGGAGCCCCTCTCTCGAATAGTTTCCACCATCGCCTCCGTAGAGAGAAGCCAACCTCCCGCGAACGCCTTCCTTTCTTTAACGTTCTCTTCTCAGGGAAAATTCTGTCCACGCAGCCTCTGAGAAGAGGGCTCCCTGCTCTCCAAACGCCAAAGTTCACTAAAACTCCCCTGATTTACGGGCAGCTTCTGACTGCCAGCACCTGGCAGACACAGCAACCGACTCAGTCATAAACAGATCGCATACAATTTAATTTTAATGTGCTCGTTAGTCGTAGCACATTTCAGACAGAATTGTGAACGCAACACAAAATTATAGCAAAAAGACAATTTTAATGCTGCCGTAGAAAAAAGGGTTATATGAAGAGTCACATAATGGTGGTTCATTGTCAACAACAAAACAGGGCACAGAGTGCGTTACAATGTCTGTGCTGCGTACATGCCAATATTTTATACATAGGTTCTCGTATGGTGTCAGCTGTCAGTTACTTCTGCAAATTAACTGCCAAAAATGGAGAAGAACAGAATCACTTGGAGAGCCGGTAACCACGGGTTACCTTTCAAAAGCCTAAAGATAAAGCTGCAGTGTGGGATCTAGGGAGAATAATTAGGAAGAACAAAACAGAAAGTTACCAATCGAAAGAAAAAGGCATCCTACAATATGGAATAGCAACCGAGAGGGCTTATAAATAAGTGAAGGAGGTTGTCTCACAGAATGCCTCGTGACTTTTAAGCAAAGTATTACAGTACAAACATTTTAAAGGCTTTATCAATGCTTAGGAGATACAGTACAACTTCTTTTTGTTGCTGTTGCTCTTTTTTTTTCTTCTTCTCAAATAGACTTAACCCTTTGAGCACTGAGTTTCTTTTGCGCGTCCTTTGCCTTCTAATAAATACCTTTAAAAATCATGTGCAAAATAGTTATGATGTCTGCCATGGATGTCTTTTCCTGGCCTCGTGTATTCAGACTGCTCAAAACAAATGATAATACGATCTTAATAAATATGTATAATTTAAACATGAACCTCTATCAAGATAGATGTACTGTATAGCAAAACAAACAATCATACTTTGCTTTCAGATAATGTTTCTGTATACTTTATAAATGCTATCTGTGGTATCTTCTGTATAATTTACAATGTTTGCATGTAAAAAAAAAAAAAAAACAAAACCCAAAACCCATAGACCTTAAAAAAAAAAAAAAAAACAGAAAAAAGAAATATACACTATACATAGGCACGGCTTATGCCCGGAGCATAGCAGGTACATAAAACACTGTTGCTATAAATGCAGGAAAAAAGGTCATTTAAACCACAATCACATTTTTCATAAGAGAGTCTGAAATCTATACAATATATACATCTATGTTTCAATGTGAAAATAATATTCTTTTAAATTTCAAGGCGTGTTATACCCCTGCAGACCTGCATAAATGGAGGTTCATATTATTAACTTTAACTAAGCTGGTAAGGAGTTTAAAAAACAGAGCTTCATACATTATTATTCTTTTATTTTATTTTTTAACCAAATTAATGCAAAAGTGCTTCAAAGTACTCAGAGGGCTAAAGATGAAAGGGTGAGAAATGCCGGCACACTCGAGCCGCGTGGAAAAAGTGTGCCCGATTTCGTTATAAATGCTTAATTAAACTGTCTGTTAATGCATGCAGCTTGAAGCATCGGGGGGACGCTCACAACTAAATCCCATATACACAAAGTTCCAAACACTTACCACTGCGTTTTAACCTTCATATTTTACCAGTAACAACAGCCGATTATGCATCTCTATTAAACACTGTACAGTCATACAAAACAGTCCAGCCCAGAGTGATTCTCCTCAGTTAAAATAAGAACATGTGCCAAGAACAAGACAGAGGGGCCTTAAGGTGCCTGCAACAGTTTCCCTCAAAGCAAATGACAGTCATTCTACCCGAAAGCAAACGCTACTGCTTCTCTAACTCGGAAACGTACAGAAGGTGGTCTTCTGGGGACTTCCCGTGTGTTTTGCTAAGGTGAAGTTTAACCGCATGCTTGCTCGCAAAGGTCCGATTGCAAAGTTTGCACTGGTAGGAGGTCCCCAGGTCCTCCTCGGGGGAGGACGTCACCAACTTTTCCGAGGGCGACTTGGTTTGTGCTATTTGATTATTAATCTGTTCGGTGGACAGTTTGGACAAGTCCCGTAGCCGGAAGCCCAGGTGTGACTCGAGGTGACTGACGTACGTGGAAGGAGTCCTGATTTGTGACGCACAGTCGTTACAAAAGAACACGGGGTGGCCGGTGTCCAAGTTTTTGAGGAACTTTGTTCCACCTGTCCTTCGCAGCTGGTATTTCACGTTGGCCAGCCAGTGGCTGATGGTGGTCATGGAGAGCCCGGTGAATCTGGAGATGTGCATGCGCTCCTGGGGGCTCAGGTCTGACATGATGTACTTGCCCTCGGACGTCTGCCGGAGGCTGGCAGCAAACTGGGCCTGGAGAATCAGCAGGTGCTGGGGGTTCCAGTTTGACTGGCGGCCCTTCCTCTTCTGCGCGGGCGTCGCCTCCTCGGCCTCCTCCAGCGTGGCCCCGTCAATGTCAGACTTCTCGGAGATGCTGGAAGGAGTGGAGGACTTTGACGTGTGGCTCTCTGTCAAGTTCTTCAGCATATCGGATATATCTGACAAGGCATTCTCGCGTAGCGGCGAGTTGGACATGAATGATACGACGGCAGATGTCTTTGCGGTTGTCACTGTGGATGAGGAGGTTGCCGGGGATGTGGACGTGGGTGACAAAAGCACTGAACCCAAAGAGCAGCCCTTGTCACTCTTCCCTTTCGTCAAGTCTATGGGCTGGTCGTTGTTGACGTGGTAGAAATAGCGGTCGAGGTGGTCCGCTTTCTTGGACTGCAGGGGCGGCGGGGTGGCCACGGCCGCCTTCTCGGCCAAGCTATTGCTCATCTTGAAAAGCATGCTCATGGGGTCCAGGGCAGGCAGGGAGGGCTTGGCGGCCTTGCCCAGGTGAATGTTCATGACCGACTGGAGGGCGCTCAGAGGGTTCACGAAAGGCTGTTCGGGCGGGTGGTCGGTGATGATGGCCGTGCTGCCGCTCAGGCCGCTGCTCATGGGCTTGGCCAGCTCCTTGCCGTTCTCCACCGGCTCGGCCGGGGGGCTCCCCTCCTTGCACCCGTCCCGCTGGGGGCTGGGGCTGCCCTCCTGGCTCTTGAAGCCGCCGTCGCTGGCTGCCTCCATCTTGATGGGCTCACTGACGTCGCTGCTGCATGGGGACGGAGTGGCCCGCTTCGGCGGGGACAGCTTGCCCTCGGGCTCCTTCATCTTCTCCTCCACTTTGGCGACTTTCTCCGTGACTTTCTTCACCAGCTCCTCCATGGCGTGGAAGTTGGTCTTGGGCATGGGCGAGGTCTGGCTGCTGGGCGGGGAGACCAGCGTCTGGTTTTTCGTGGGAGACACGATCTCGCTGTTGCCAAACATGGGTTTCAGGGGCGTGCTCTTCCCCGAGGAGCCCAGGGACAGCTTCATCATGTTGGGGAGCTGGTAGGCGGCGTGGATGCTGGGGTAGCCCCCCCAGCTGGGGGTGCCGTTCTGGGCCTTGTTGATGGCGGACGTCACTGTGTTTTCCAGGGACTTGAGGATATCCAGTCCCCCCTTGGGGCTCTCCTCTAGGTCGTTCTCAGTCAAATAGTGGTACTTGGAAGAGATGTCGTACTTCTCCTCTTCCTCGCAGGGCTTCTCCTTTTCCTTGGGCTTCTCGTCGGGGGCCGCCTTGTCCTTGTCGACCTCCTTCTTGACCTCCACGCTCAGCTTCGGGGAGACGCTCGCGGGGGTGTTGGCGGGCGACGTGAAGGTGGTGGCGGCGAGGGGCACGGACTGCACCTTCTCGTCCAGCAGGGTGGTGATGGTGGGCGTGACGGGCGTCTCCATGATGGGCTTGCCCTTCTTCATGGCCGAGTTGGTGACCTTGATGAAGTGGCCGGTGACCATCATGTGGGCGGTGAGCTCCTGCAGCGTGTCGTGGGAGCTGCCGCACTCCATGCACTTCAGGATCTGGGACTTGCGGGCTTCAAAGTGCCAGGCGTAGCTGGCCCCGTTCTGGTGGCCGTACCGGTTATTTGGCGTGATGTAGGGGTTGGAGTTCTTCTGAAGCACGTCGTTGGCGTCCGCCATCGCAGCCTTGGGGGTCCCGCCCGTGGAATCCGGGGAGCTGGGCAGCTCCAGCTCCAGCGACGCTTTCTTCCGCACGGCGGGGAGGATTTTGGCTGCGACGGGAGTGACGGGTTCCTTCAGAGGCACTTTCTGGTAGTGTTTCGTTTTGATCATGTGGACGCTCAAGTCCTGCAGGGACTCGAACGAGTGGCCGCAGTACATGCACTTTAACACCTTCTGGGCGTCCTCCTTCCCCTCCATCTCCAGCAGGGAGCGCTTGCGCGGCTTGGACCAGCGCTTGGGGTTGTTGTTGTCCGTCTCGTGGTTGTCGTCGCGGTAGTGGCCGGTCTCGTTCATGTGCACCGTCAGCTCCACCAGCGTGTCGTACGCGGCGCTGCAGTCCTTGCAGCGGAACTTGCTGGCGCCCGTGAAGATGGAGCCATACAGCTTGCTGCTCTGCCGGTAGAGCTGCACGGTGCTGAAGAGGCTGGGCTCGGGCAGCACGCGGCCCTGGGACACCTGCTGCAGGGTCTTGGCCAACGGCGCTCTGGTGCCAGTCGAAGCTCCCGCTGCCGCAGCTGCTGCTGCTGCTGGTACTGCTGCTGCTGCTTCCGTTGTTCTTCTCGGACGACGGCTGGTGCAAGTTGAGGTGCAGGGTGGACCAGTAGGAGTTGGACAGGAAGTTGTTGTACACGGCCTTCATCTGCTCCAGGCTGTCCGACACGGTCGTGTCCTCCAGGGCCGCCGCCGCCTCCTTGGCCTCCTCCTCGTTCTTGATGGAGCTGCTCTCGAAGTCGGCCATGCGGTCGCTGGTCTCGCTGATGTGCGACTCGCTGTCCATCTCGTGGCTGGAGAACTCAGCCGCCGGGGAGTTCTGGTAACTGGGGCAGGCGGCCTTGCTGAGCTCCTTCTCGGGGCACATGTACTTGGCCGAGGGCTCCCCATCGGCCGTGCTCTCCTCGGGGTCGATGTCTTCTTCGACCAGGACGGCAGCCTTCAGCTCGTCGGACACGTAGGCTGCAGGGGCGGCAGGTGGGAAGGCGGGGCGGGCGGGACACGAAGCACGGAGTCGGGACAAGGAGGGGAAGAAAGGAAGGAAGGAAGAAAGAAAGAAAGGAAAAGTGTTAGTAAGTGCTGGGCTTACCTAGAATATTTTCTCGACTCTCAGGAACACACAGCAAAGTAGACGGGCACGTGTATTTGTAAAATTAAATAGTTAAAATGTGGTGTTTCTCTGGAGCAAAAAAAAAAAAACTGCTCTTCAAACATAATTTGCCACCTTATTCTTCTCAAGGGGCAACAGCTTGAAATTAAAACTAAATTTGAAATTAATGAAGCACATTCTGGAGGTGGCATTCATTTCTAAAGTAATAAATTACTTGTATCAACCTCAGAGACAGCAGTTCCTGTCTGTCAATTAATATGTCTTATGCTTCTCCTACCCCTAATGCATTTCTTAACAGACAGATTCACAATTTAAATTAAGCAAGCATTTTTTACTCATTACATTTTTGAGGCTCAATCTTTAATAAATATAAAGTACGAAAACATCAATAAAATTTTTACCAAGTAAAAAGAAAGTACATCAATTGCCATAAATTAAAAACAAGGTTTTGTGGATTTTTTTTTTCTTTCTTTCTTTCTTCTGGAAAACAGGTCTCATGAAAAGCTTGCAGTAAGTTTTCCTACCAGGAGACAGGCACTGGTTTGTTCCAGACTGGAGAGGAGACCCTGACCCAGCCCTGGCCCCGTCCTCCGCGTGTATACTCAGCCGCTCTCTCAGCCACCTGCACACACACNTCTTTCTTTCTTTCTTCTGGAAAACAGGTCTCATGAAAAGCTTGCAGTAAGTCTTCCTACCAGGAGACAGGCACTGGTTTGTTCCAGACTGGAGAGGAGACCCTGACCCAGCCCTGGCCCCGTCCTCCGCGTGTATACTCAGCCGCTCTCTCAGCCACCTGCACACACACCATCCATGCAGAATTATGTCAGAACAAGTTCAGGAAAATTGGTATGCGGTGCTCATTCCTGCTGTATAAATATATACAAGACCTTCCAGTGGACCTTACAAATGTCAAAGTGTTTGCTCTTTAGACTACTTTGTCAATATTTACTCAGCATAAGCTTCATGGGCATCCAACAGGGATCTTGTCTTTCTGGAAGCAATGTAACTGGGGATGTAAATCCAGTGTGCACTTCCTGAGCAGGTGGAAGGCAGGGCTGAGCAGCCGGGGGCTTCTAGAACAGGCACAACCAGAGACTCAACGCCAGGAGAACAGTCTTGTTAACGGAATACAGGTTTTTGTTTTGTTTTGTTTTGTTTTGTTTTTGTGTGTGTTTTCATTTCTTTGCATCCAGTGACGCAGGTTGCTCCTTCCCGGACCTTGCCTAGTTGGGCTNTTTTTTGTTGTTGTTGTTTTTTTTTTTTGTTTTTGTGTGTGTTTTCATTTCTTTGCATCCAGTGACGCAGGTTGCTCCTTCCCGGACCTTGCCTAGTTGGGCTGGTCTTGTGAACCACCAGGCATGGCCGGCCTTGTGGTGAGCAGCAATTTTAAGGCAGACAAAGGGGAAAAAGGGACCACTTCCTGCCACCTTCTCAGTATGTCTGCGTCAGAAGGCCAGGGGCTGAGTGTGTTTGGTGGCCGGGGTGCTGCAGTGCCAACGCTCTGGGGGACCCACACAAAACCAAACTCTCAGAAAAGAAAAGGAAGCTTCATTGGTGGAATTTACTTCCAGGATTTTAAAGATTTGCCTCCTACCAATTTGACACCAGGAAAGAAACAAAAAACAAAAAACAAAAAAACAAAAAACAAAAAAACAGTGAAATGACTCAAATAAGATTCCTGGAAGACACAGAGACATTTCCCTTCCCTTGCTCTTCCATGCTGGTCAAGTGTCATTCTCTCTCGTTCCTAAATCCCCCTTTGAGCGCCAGGAATTCTAAGCTGAGGCAAGAGTGACACCCCAACACAGATATAACTGGAGTTCGAGCCCCAGGGACACACCTGTGTGTGGGATACGCGTGCCCCAGGGATACGCGGACAGCAAAGCGAAGGGCTAGGGTTTGAGCCACGGAATGTCCTCTACGAACCGGCCAAGGAGAGGGCCCCCGTGCAGGTCAGCTGGCGTATGAGCAGCTGGGTGGGCCTCAAGTTTGAGGCCGTGCAACTTGGAGATGATGTGTGAGAATGGCAAGCAAGCTTCCCCCCCACCCCAGCCCGGGGCCAAAACGAACAGGAAAACAGTGTGCTGACCAGGGGACGCTCCTCTGCGGGTCAAGGCGAGGAAAGTGAATGCCTTGCTTGGAAAAGGAATAGGATAAGAAAAAAGAAATAATATCTCCATCTCTCCCGACAACCTTCCTCAGCCAGCAGCACATCCTGGAATGTGGCTCTCAAACTCCAAGGGGGTTGGCAGATCTGGGGGGGGGGGCGCGGTAGAGGGACCAAGAGTCACAGCTTGCCTGCAAGTNAGGCGAGGAAAGTGAATGCCTTGCTTGGAAAAGGAATAGGATAAGAAAAAAGAAATAATATCTCCGTCTCTCCCGACAACCTTCCTCAGCCAGCAGCACATCCTGGAATGTGGCTCTCAAACTCCAAGCGGGTTGGCAGATCTGGGGGGGGGGGCGCGGTAGAGGGACCAAGAGTCACAGCTTGCCTGCAAGTGCCCCCGTGTTAGCATGAAAGTCTTGCATCCCGAGAATTTTCTTGGACCCGGGCAAACCCGGGCAGCCCTAGCCAGGGACACAAAGCATGAGCCGGTTCGAGCATCCGGGGCGGGTCTGCGTTCCTCTGGAGAGGAGCTAGAGCAGGGCGATGGGGATCTAACCAGACACAGCCCACCATCTGCAGAGACGCCCCAGGGGCCCAGATGCATTATGTTTCCATCCAAGGGCCTTCGTTCTGAACATGGAAGGGAGGAGGAAACCACATGGCTTACGTCCCTCCAGCTGAGACACAAGGAAAAGCCTGGCCCTGTGGAAAGAGAGATACACCCCAGAGTCCCTTCTCCCCTGAAGGTGGCCCTCTGAGCCACAGCCCGCAACCAGAACCTGCACTCTGGGCACTTTTCTCTTATTATGGCTCCCATGGAACTAAGTCTGCAAGAGGCAACGATCCAGAAATGGCCCAGCTTAAGTAGCGATGGGAGGACACCGGGCAGCCAGAAGAAGCCAAGGCCAATGGCAGACACAAACGGGCCCACTATGGCACGCAGACCACCAGTTAAGAGAAAAATCTAGTGGCTCTGCCCGGCTACCTCCCACCCAGGAGCACGGGGTCCCCCGGGAAAGCCTCAGCACAATGCCGGCTATGCATGGGCCGTCTGGAGCACCCCCACAGGCACCTCACTGATCTGACCAGCTCCTGACCCCCGCGGGACCCCCGATACCTCCTGATGCCCTCCAATATGCTCTGTAAATCACCCAGCCTGATCAGAACGCCACCAGTCTGATGACTGAAGAGGAAATTATTATTGAAAGAAAAGTAAGGCCAGCCTCCCTGGTGGGAACAGAATCCTGCTCTGAGGAAATTAAAAAACTTCGGTGCCAAGAGGTGCTGGGTCGTGGGGAGACCTGGCGTCACCCCACACACCACCGCCGGCCTTGTCACGGTTTCTGAGGCTCCCGGTGAGCCCTCTCGCACACGGCCGTGCCAGGGACCTTGCCATCTATTCAGACTGCCACGTCCTTTCCAGACCCGGCGGGGAGGACTACCTCCCTAGGCTGAGCCTCAGCCTTCTGCCCGTCGGTCCTTCCCTCCACGTTAAAATAAAAGCCAGTGCACGAACCGTTGGGCTCCGTCTCGCAATCATGGCACCTCCCAGAGTACCACGGCCACTCTTGCCACTAAACGTGGTGAGGGAGGGGGAGGAGAAGGAGCGCTGGCACACGGGGTTAAGAGAAGGAAAGGGGCATTCACTCCACAAAGTTGAACTGAGGACCTGCACACGCCCGGAGCAGTGCACGCCGAGCGGTATATGGCACCTCCTTTCTCTAGGCCTCAGTTTCCCCCTCCGTGTGAGACGGGGCATTGGCTCCTCCCCTGTCTCCTTCTTTAATTAATGACTTTTCTGAGTAAGGGGTAAACTGAGGTAGAAATAGCCTCGCTCCTCCAAGCATGGGTTCCTCGTGAACGCGCTCAGCCGAGGTATTTCTCAGGCCTTTCTTCTCCGGACTAAGTAGCAAAATCCCTGGTCTCCCGGACCCTGGGACAGTTAATGTCCCAGTCAGGCAAGGAGGGGAGGGGAGACTGGGTGTCTCCAGTCAGTCAGAGGGGGTTGTGGGATGTCAACTGGGGGGCAGGTAGGTTGGGTGAGAAGCTGGTCCCCATCCCCACCACGCTGGTCTTTAGGGGCCTCTCCTCCCTGAGACCCAATGGCGGACACCATCCGCTATGTTCTTATCTGAATTCTCCAAGGCAAGGACCCCATTCCACATCGTCCCAGCTTTGCACATAGTAGGTGAGCAACAGGCAGTCACCATCTCCTCTGGAAAGAGAGTAGTTGGAGATCACATCCAGCAGCAAGAGGCTTGTTACCAGCCTTTGTAACAGGATCTGCCCTTCCTCCAGTCCCCCACCCGCACTCTCCTCAGTGAGTGCCCCCCTCCAGCCCCTCCCCTCTATTCTCCAGGAAGAAGCCACCCAATCTGATCCTTATGTCCTTACTGATGCACAAGCCAGTCACGCTGCAACTCACACCCTCAGTGACTTCCCATCTGGCTTGGGAGAAAGCTCAAATTCCTCAAAGCAACCCCAGAGTCCTCCCCTGTCTTGGCCCTACTTCCTCCCCAGCCCAGCAGCTTCTAGTGTGTGCCAAGAGGCCTCTCACTGTCCACTGTGCACTGCTGTGTCCTCTGCTGGAAACCCCAGGGCGGATGCAAGGGGAGCCAGTCTGCCCTTCCTCAGGCCACCGGTGAGAGGTAATGTCTGGGGGCTTCTCTGACCCCACCTTTTGTTCCCTTAGCGTCCTCTCCCTTCTTATGACAAGGCACACCACTGGAATCACTGGCTTATAGCCAGGCATTCCAGGATGTTCGAACAGACTGTCAGCTTCATGTGGTCAGCAGCCCCTACCCCCCAGCATCGGCTACAACCTTACGTCTGGCATGCAGTAGCCACTCAACATATACCCGTGAAATAAAGGAACGAATGAATGAATGGACATCATGAATGAATCTCCTAATAGCTGCCCAGACATCTACATGGATCCAGGCTCCGGCCAGTCCCAGAGCGGAACAGATGTGCTGCGGTCTGATCCCAAGTCTTTCCGGGACCAGTTCCCTCTGTGTGTGACTACTTCGTGGGGAAGCGCCTCTGGGACGGAAGGACGGGAGGACAGCCCCCACCCCTGAGGAAGAGAGGAGGTGGTCTCCCTGCCCTGGAGCCACGCAGGCGGTGCCCACCCCCGAATGCAGCCCTCCAGGGATGCATTAGCCAGACTCTTCGCTCTTGAACAAATGAAACTGAAACTCTCCCGCAGGACCCGGTAGTGGGGGTGGGGGACTCTCATTCAAACCAAGTCAACAGCTGCAAAGACTCAAAGACACACGCGGGAGAGGAGGCCAGCAAGCGAGTAAGGGGCGGACGGGGGCCTCGTGTTTCATTTTTCCCCAAGTGGCTCAGTGGAAAAAGTTTCTCTCCAAGAGGTGAGCTCTTCCAGATCTGTGGCCACTGATTGGCTCTGTACGTCCCCACTCTTGCTCCCCGCAACGGAGGGCAAGCGCTGAAAGCAGCAACAGGCAATCCATCTCTCCAGAGCTCAAGGCCAAGGGCGTATGCGGGGGCAGGTGAATGAACTGCAGAACTTCATTCACGCAGAACCAAAGGGTACTCTGGGGTGGAAACGCATGTTCGTGTGACACCAAAGCCGTCAGAATTATAAGCTCCCTGCAAACCCACATAGCCCGGTACCCCTGCAATGTCAAAGTTGAAAACCAATGGTCGAGCCTAATACGCGCATGTCTATGAACCATTTTCCCATTCATTGCATTTGACCCCCTCTCCACGGTCCCGACAGGTGGATTCAACAATTCCTTGTCTGTGCTGGAGGAAGCTGGCGGTCTGACAAGTTAGAAGGGACACTCCCAAACCCCCTCGGCTGAGACCCTGCAGGAGTCAGTGCAGGTGTGAAGATTTGACTCCATTCCTGGGGGAACCACACAGAAGGAGTGCGGAGCTAAGGCCTTGCTCCCAGGACATGGAGCAGGCTGCCACGTCACAGCCGTCCCCAGCTTCCCATCACCAGGGATTCCATGCCTGCCCCTCCACGAGGGTCCCGAGGACTCCTGCCTCCTGAGACGTGGCCGCGGGGACAACGGACATGTCCAAGGGGACGAAGGACATGTCCAAGGAGTGAAAAGCCAGACGACCACGTAATCAGGTTGGGAGACAGCAGCTCCCTCATTAATATTTATTCTCATCATTAACTAAACTCAACCAGTAGGTAAAAAGAAATTAATACATTTGATAGAAATACAAAACAGTAAGCTGGGGCATAATGGAATTCATTTCTGGGGAAGTGGGAATTACCTTCATCGCACTGTTGTGACTCTCTCCCAAAAGGAGGAAATGAAGGAAGTTGGAGTGTCCCTGTGGGTCTGTGCTCTCCGGCCACGGGGCAGTGGCAGGCAGGTGGGCAGGAGGGAGAAGGCGCGGCAGCAACCTGCTCCCAGAGGACGCACAGTAAACTGTCCTGCCGATTTGCACATTTCCTGCACTACAAGGAAGGTTCGGAGTAAGCCCTCTGTTTTCAAATTCTGAAGACTCCCGGGGAAGGGGAAGGGGTTTTGCTTGTGAAAGCTTCCTCAAATTCCCCTCCCCAATAAGGGCGGCCCAGAGGACTGCCTCTTGTTGCCCATGGGATCCTGTCATTCATCCACTAAGTGGCCTGGGCCTGGCATGGAGAGAGGGGAGCGGACGCAGGGGGAGGACAGACCCCATCCGCAAGTCCGGAGTCCTGTGTTGAGAAGGGTGAGGAGAATGGGGAGGGGGGGGAGCAGAGACAGGAGAATACCAGGAGAAAGAGGGGGGAAGGAGAGAAGAATCCACTAGGACTGGGATTTGGGGGAGACAGAGACAGACAGAGACAGAGAAACAGAGATATAGGGAGAGACAAAGAGGTAGACAGAGACACAGAGAGACAGCCAGCCAGAGACAGAGCCAAGGAGAGAGGAAGGGACAGAGGCCACTGAGGGAGTGGGAGGCCAGCAGGGAAGGGAAGAAAACCAGTGATGGACACCTGAGGAGAGACAGGCAGAAGACACATTCCAAGGGTGAGGAGGGAGGCTGGTGAGTTCAGAGAGGGCCTGAGCCCCAGCTGGGTGCAGGGCTGGGGAGGACAGGGGGCCCGGGGGAGCTGCCCTGGGTCACTTCTAAGGCTGGAGGCTCAGGCCAGTCTCAGCCGCCCCCGAGCGCTCAGATTTTCAAAAGACATGGGTGGTTTGTTGTTTTAAGAATAATTTCACTAGCTGAGGAGGTGACCAAGAAGTTGACTGCTCAGCTGACCCTGGTGAGCAGAACACGTGGAAGGCCTGCTTCTGCCCCAGCACTGATGTGCCCCAGAGCTAGGGGGCTGCTGGCCTGGAAGTCCCAGGAGGATGAGGCCCCGGAGGCCAGGGCCTCCGCAAACCGCAGGGCTCCCTCTCAGGCCCTCCCACGCAGGACCACCTCTGAGACTCGGAACTGCCCAGGAGACAGGCCCAGGTGGCAGGCCTGAACCGGACAGCGTGTGACGAAGGCTGAGGTCTCTGGAACCCGGCCCTCCTGACCCCTTCTCAGGGCTGCCGTGCACCTGCCGTCATGGCCAAGTCTACTCTCCCTGTTCCATATATCGAATTCAAGTTCAGTTTCAAGAACCCAAACCCGCAGCCCCCTAGTGAGGCCCAGAGTCCTCTCCCTGTTTCAGGATATGTCTTAGACCCAGAAACGGGTCACCCCAGGGCATCTTGGCCACCTCGGAAGCTCTCTTCCCGCACGCCTGGGCCCATGACAAAGCAGACTCCCGGTCATGACAGGGGACAACTGGGAAGCCCCGCCGTGGGAGAGCAGTCACTTGGGAGAGGGCCTGCTGATTTTGTTGGCAGTCCTGCCCTACGTGATTTCCTGCCCCAGTGAGTGATGTCACAGACAGTGAGACCCTGGGCCTTGCCTCCTGCTCTGTCATGTGCTGTTCCTGTGACCATGAGACTGGCTTGAGGTTCCTGAGCTCCAAGTTCTTCCCCAGGCACGGTCGGGGAGAAGATGGGGAGCAGTTCCTACCACCCGCACCTCCCAGGTGTTTGTGAAGAAGCAAGGTTTCCATAAGGAGTGAGGGCATCAGGGCTTTTCCAAAAGTTAAAGGGACTCTGCAGATAGAAGGAGGGCCCCAGGGACCTGCAGGAATGACCCAGGGGCCTACACTGGGGGGCGGGGTTTGGGTCCGACCTCTGGGCTGAGTCCTGCTCTTGCAAACGCAGGCTTCCTAGCAGATGGTCTGCAGGCCCCCAGACCTGCAGACTGCCTTTCAGGACAGGGGGGTAAAGGGGGGCCAGTAGAGCCCTGCTGGGTAAGAGCCCTCCACGCAGCACAGGCTCTGCTCCCTCTCCCTCTGGCCACCTTGTGGGCTGTGGAGAAGGAAGAGAGCCAGAGAGGGAGGAGAAGAACAGAGAGAAATAAAAAGTAAGGGAAGGAGGGGGAGGAAGGAAGAGACATCAGATGAGCACGCCCCAAATTAAAATCTCTGACCGAGCACACATGCTCCCCCCAGGCCTGGGTCATCCTCAGGACTTCTGGGAAGGAAGCAGGCAGGGGCGGCCCCAAGCCTGGCTCACCCCACAGCTCCACCCACTGCCACCTGACTCAAGATTCCCAGGCTCCCGGAGCCATGGGGGCGATGGTTAGACCAGACACCCTTCCTTCAGTGCCCACAGAAGGGCCACCTCTGGCACCCAGGCCCCTCGAGTGCCAGCCACGGGCCGGGCAGCCTCCAGCCACCTGGTCCCGGCTTGGCCCAGTCCCACATCACGTCAGCCTCTGCCCTGAGCTGCCTTCTTCTTTATGGGGAAAGAGCTCAACATCCCCAGAAAACCTCACCTAAATCTCCTTCTGTTCGAAACACACCTAGAAAATCCAGGCAGACTGACCCGTTTTACACAGGAATTTCTGCTCCACAAAGGAATCCCACAAAGTGCCCGGACACTGTGCCCTCAGGGTTATTTTTACATGGATCTCTCTTCTGTGGGTGCAGCCGTGTCTGCAGCAACTTCCCTGTCTGGTGCGACTGGATGTGGAGCCCCAAGTTACCCCCAGATGTTCTGAGACCCCATAAAATGGGCTGCCAGGAGCCTGGAGGGCGAGGGGCAGGGACAGGCAGGAGGGGAAGGGACAGGCAGGGTGTCCAGGCCTGGGCCGGCAATGACAGAATACTTTTATCCTCCTTGCCTTTTGTGCCCAGAGAGGAGGAGATGACAGGAAGAAGTGAGTGATGGGAGTCCGGGGGAGTTTAGCCAAATGTGGGTACTCACACTGAGCTGTGGGTCTCTGTTAGGGTACTAACTAGACAACAGAGAGAGAAGATTGATTCCAGGGAGGGAGGATGCATGGCTTGGTACCCAGGAGGTCACATCTCCATCAGAGAACATGCAGTTTCTCCAGCCATCCACCTGGGCACCTAGAGTCACAAGGCGTCACCCAAACCATCTGCAGTGATGGAGGTCACAGGCTCTGGGGACAAGGAGACATGGCATTCACGGATGGCACAGGGGAGACCAGGGGCCTTCCAGGCATCCCCGCTGGGCACCTGGGCTTCCCAGGAACCGGGATATTCCCCCAAAGGGCCAAAGCTGGGCCAGAGGAACTAGGAAAGCATGGCTAGGCTCTGCGGAAGGACATGGTGGCTGAAGCAATAGTGGTCAGGAGTTCTCCAGAAGGCTGGCCGCGCTGGGATGACAACCTCCCCAGATTGATTGTTCTCCCCACTAGCAAGGTCAGGAATATTAATTTTGTACAAGTTAATTTGATGTAATGGGCAAGATGAACGCGTGTTCCGTTGGGTATCACTGCGCTAATAAAGCCGCGATGCTTTCATGCCAAGAAAAGCATGGCATTAGCTGATTGGTGCATAAACCCGGCGTGAGTAAGGCAACGTCACCCTTCAGCAGAGCCACAGTGGCCGGAAGCAGTTTTTTTGGCCATCACAGGCTGCTGCTGATTCTTCAGGAGGCTAGCGACAGCCAGGTCCCAGGGCCGTCTCCCTGCTGCTGGAAACCCCAGCATCTTCCAAAGCCTGGGCACCCAGACGAAGGCCTGTCCCTGCAGAGGCGGCAGAGGACCTTGCCGAAGCCACACGTGCAGATACCGCTGCAGGGTAAGAAAGACACTTCAAAGGCTTCTCTCTACGGATTCTTGTTGCAATGAGAGCCTCATTCAGCCATCTCAGCAACCCTTCGGAACAACCTCCCTCCCTCCCCGAGCCCTTCCCCTGCGGGAGAGGCGGGTCAGATAAC
This sequence comes from Ailuropoda melanoleuca, assembly GCF_002007445.2. Classification (NCBI taxonomy): domain Eukaryota; kingdom Metazoa; phylum Chordata; class Mammalia; order Carnivora; family Ursidae; genus Ailuropoda; species Ailuropoda melanoleuca. Next base: position 43,393,822 of record NC_048229.1, on the reverse strand, counting down.
AAGAGGCCAGGGAGTTGGAAGGCTCCCTTGGATCAGCAATGGAAGCGAGATCCCTCAGTTCTAAGATCACACTCCCCCCATTGCTTCTGGGGGATATGCTCCGCCACAGTCTGGGCACCCACCCTGCTGCAAGGGAAACACACAGATCAAAGACACAGTCAGGTTCAAAGCAATTGCCACAGACAATAAAACGTAAATAAATACTCGGTTGGGGGACCCTCGGAGTCCCCTCTGTGCTCGGCTTCAAGCACGCTTCAACCAAAGAAAAGTCCTCTCACCTTGGTGGAATTTCAGACACCAGCAAATAGGGCTTAGGTGAATTATCAGGGGCAAGGGACATGCGCAGACATTTCACATGGCACACATGAGCAACGGTCAATTTTGCTAACGGCTAAGAAGAATCATGGCTCACACACCTTCAGCTCTGGAGCATGGGGTCTCCTGGAGGTCGGACAGAGTGATCCTCACAGGATAGCTTGTGGTTCCCAATGAGGCAGCTACCAACCCCAGGAGAACTCTTGCCTATATGCTCACTTGACGATCTCAAAACCTGGGGGAACCACCATTGAGAACAGGGCAATACGTTAAGGAAATTTTGGGTAATCCTTACAATGGGCCTCTTCAAAGTGGACTATACATGTACAACTCAAATTCTTGCTGGGCTTTACTGGCTGGTTTTCATGGCACCAAAAGAACTATATATCCAGGGAAAAGGTAAATGGATGGCTTCCATGAAAGAGGAATGAAGACTTACACGGAAGAAGAAACAACTGGTTCATGCAACTGATTTATCTATCCATCCATCCATCCATCCATCTATCCATCCATCCATCTATCCATCGATCCACCCATCATCCATCCATCTATCCATCTATCTATCCATGCATCTATCCATCGATCCACCCATCATCCATCCATCCTCCCATCCATCCATCCATCCATCCACCCATCCATCATCCATCTATCCATCTATCCATTCATCTATCCATCGATCCACCCATCATCCATCCATCCTCCCATCCATCCACTCATCCATCTATCCAAAAACTCATCCTTTCATCCAACATGTATATGATATAAATACATATTCTAGAAGCTTTAGTTTAGGAATAAGAAGGTGTCAAATAAGTCAGAATCATAGGTTTTACTCTTATGGGGTCAAGACGACCTTGGTTACGTAGATCACAGGGCACTAGAGGGTCATACACCCTCACAAACTTCTTTCATATTCAAATCTCAGCATAACCAAGCTCCATCTTACCTTCCAAGTTTATCTTCCACTGCCCACCTGTCCTCAGACACACAAGCCACCCTTCCCTGATAACATTCCTTTGCCCTTCCTTGGTCTACGAGTTTCTTTCACTGTGTGTAACATGCTCCATCTTTTCATATCCTCCTCCCAGCCCTTCAAGACCCTGCTCATTCCACCTCCCCCGGGAAGCCCCTTTTCACCTGTCCCTCTGAAAGTGACCTCTTTAACCTCAGTGATGACTCCATGAGTGCAAAAGTCCTCTCTAAACTCTAACTTCTAGAGAAATGTAAGGAATGATTCTTAGCTAATCACTTGCACCAAGTCTCTTCTGGCGTTTACCCCACGTAGCTTTTACAATGGCTAACCATGGGCATGAACCGCTCTCCGTGTGCATTACAGAGGCGAGGACCCAGCGTTCCTTATCTAGGCACCCTTCACACAGCCTGGGGGGTCAACACTCTTACAGACTCCTGGTCCAATTCACAGCCTTAGGTGGGAGCTGCTTAGCCTAAGAACTGCCACAGACCAAGTGGCAGAAGTTCCCACCAGCTCCCTTCCCACTCTCGAATGCAGGGCACAGCAGCTCCGAGAGCCTTCTGACCTCTCCCACATCTCTTCATGTCCCCTCATTCCCATGTCACAGAACAGACCCACTACGCAGAGTCAAGGCCACAGTATTTCTCAGGAGTTCCCGACACAGGTGCTTATCATATGATGGCAGAGAAAACCGGGAGGTGGATGCTCCCAGGGACCAGAGAGAAGCCCGGCCCTTCCCTCCCTGCACGGGTACCAGCATGGTAGCCACCTGGGTCAGGAGGCCTTCCTGAGGGATGCCTGTAGCACTGCCAGTGAACAACCCATTACTCACCTAGCACTCAGCCAGCACTCACCTAGCACTCAGCCAGCACTCAGCCAGTATTCAGCCAGCACTCACCTAGCATTCAGCCAGCACTCAGCCAGCACTCACCTACCATTCAGACAGCACCCATCCAGCACTCAGCCAGCACTCACACAGCACTCAGACAACACTCACACAGCATTCAGATAGCACTCAGCCAGCACTTACCCAGCACTCACCCCACATTAAGATAGTACTCAGCCAGTGTTTACCCAGCACTCAGCCAGCACTTAACACTATTAGCCTAGCACTCAGACAGATTCACACAGTGCTCAGACAGTACTTACTTAGCACTCAGATAGCATCCAGTCAGAACTCAGAAAACACACACCCAGCACTCAGGCAGTTCTCACCCAACATTCAGACGGCACTCGGACAGCACTCAGCACTGGGACAGAACTCACTCTGCCTATACCTAGCACTCAGCCAGCACTCACCTAGCACCCAGTACTTAGCTAGCATTCACCCAGCACTCAGACAGTACTCACCAGGCATACACCTAGCACTCAGCCAGCACTCAGACAACACCCACTAGCACACACTGAGCACACACTAAGTTTTACTAATACACATGTGATCACCATTTATATGGACAGGTGACATCCAGGATGGGGACGTGATCATCCTAGACAGTTTGAAGAAATAAAGTTTCAAATGATATATATTTATATTTTTAAAAAAATTTTTTTAAAGATTTTATTTATTTATTTGACAGAGATAGAGACAGCCAACGAGAGAGGGAACACAAGCAGGGGGAGTGGGAGAGGAAGAAGCAGGCTCCCAGCAGAGGAGCCTGATGTGGGGCTCGATCCCATAACACCGGGATCACGCCCTGAGCCGAAGGCAGACGCTTAACCACTGTGCCACCCAGGCGCCCCTATATTTATATTTTATTGACTGACATATATAAATACCCATTGATTTCAACTTCACTTACATTTATTAAGATAGGTTAAGATAGGGTTCCCTAAACCAATATATAAATAGTGCCTATTGGCTTGTCGGCATCACATTACATGTTTCCCTTCAAATATCCTGTCTCACAAATTTATGCTGACATTTGTGTAGTCTGACTTAGGTGTTTCTTGCGCTAGATTCAAGAACCCTCAACACCTCACCAACCTTCAAAGAAAGAGACAGACCAACAGAGAGAGAAGAGAAAAAAAAAAACAACGTAAAACAACCCTCTCACCAACTGGCTAGTGTTATCACATAATCAATTTATGGAGGCTAATTCAGCAGCATACACCAAATTTGAAAATAAGTATATTCTTTGACCCAGCTAGGAATCTATACTACAGAAATACTCACACATGTGCCCCCCCAATAAAAACCCTTTATGTTGAAAAATGTTCTCAGCCATATTCCATATAATACCAAAAAAGGGGGACATCTCTACCATGAAACAATATGCAGCAGTTCATAAGAATAGAGAAATGCCAGCAAAGTTGCGGAGCAGCAGGGACGCTCATTCACAGGCTCAACCGTAGAAACCGGTACAACCGCTCTGAAAACCTGCAGTCCCTACTTGGGCTACAGGTGCACCTGCTCTACGACACAGCAATTCCCCGCAAAGATGCCTCCCCAGCAGAAATGCATGCAGAGCCCATCCGGAGACCTGGACCACAATAGCCTTTGGCGCATCATTCAAAATAGCAAAGAAACTCAAAGCAACCTAAATGTCCGTCAACAGCAAATGGACGACTGTATCGCGACAGAATGGCATACAGCGGCGAAGAGGAACCAACGATTATCCAAAACAACCGGAAGGATCTCACAAGCAGAACATGCATGGAAAGACGCCATACACAAAAGATTCTATACTCCCTGGATCCCGTTATATAAATTTCAAACTCAGGCAAAACTGATCTGTGGTGTCCCACTGGGAGGGAGTGACTGGATGCGGGCACCAGGGACTCCTGGGGTCATGGAAATGTCCTGTTTCAGACCTGGGCCCTGGTGACATGGATGTGTCCACTTAGGGAAAACTCTTCAACCTGTAACTTACATTTGTCTGCTGCCTTTTTGCATGTTACATTGAATTAAAAGATTACTTTAAAAAGAATGAGGTTAATTCTATAAATTCTGATGTGGGAAGATCTCTAAGACGCACTGTCAAATGGGGAACTGTTTTCTGTGTGAGCTGGGAGTGTGACAGGTTGTGTGGTGGGCACGGAGAGAAAGGATCCACTCCTGAATGGCAACAGTGTTCTCCGGGTGCAGGAGGGGACACCGTTGCTGGGGAGGGAGATGGTAGGAGGAGGGGGAGAAAGGAGGTCTCTTCTGCATGGTTTGGAATTTTCACAAGCACACACTCATGAATGTATTGCGAAATTTTAACACATACAGAAGGCCACTTACTTTTAGTATCTAAAAGCACCTCTTATGTGTCACGCTCTGTGCAGGGCAAAGGCCCCTCTCAGAGCGCTGACTGGGGAAGGCAGGCATAGGACAGCCGGTTCCTGGGGGGGGGGGGGGGGATGAAAAGCTTCAGGGGTCAGGGGCCAGCTCCATGGGATGTCCACAAGCCCATTGGCATTTCCAGATGCCCCGCCTTTGCTTCCCTCTGCCCATCCGCATTCTCGGTAAAGATGTCCCCCAGTCACAGTGGACTGCAGAAACACAGACAGGGATAAACTGTGTGCTGACACTGCTGACCTTGGTGGAAGGAGGAAGAGAGAACCACTTTTCCACCTGCCGCAAAGGCTGCTGGGCTACCTGGCATCTCACCTGAGGGATACCCAAAGCACGCATGGGCCATGGCGCCTGCAACCACATGTGGGGCCCTGTGCTCACTTGTGGAACCTGTGGGTCTCAGGCCTGCCCTTTCCCTTCCAGTTCGGCCCCTTCCCTTCACTCCTCTCCGACCGTGACCTGAGTTCACCTCACCGATTCTCCTGAGCCCCTGAGGTGGCCATGGCGGGGACAGAGGTCTGCAGGGTAACCTCTCTGGGCATCCCCTCCCCTGTTGTCAGAGCTGAATGAGACAGCTGCCTGGTGCTGGGAGGGCACACAGTGTGGCCTATTACTCCTTCCTGGGGCAACAGAAAGTTCTAGGGCCTGGGGTTTTGAGTCTAAAACAGGTGTTCGGGAAACCCCAGGCTTTGGGGGGGATTAGGAAGGGCCCTCAGAACAAATCAGAGCACCTGTCCCTTGGCTTCCCTAGCCATTCCCTAATGCATTCTGATGACCCCAGAAATTCTGCTCCTAAAACCCAGTCATGAGTACGCCACCCCTCTGCAGAGAGACCTGCAATCAGGTCAGAGGCATTTCCCAAGAGAGGCTCAGGGGGCACCATTCCTGGCACGGGGTCCTGGGAGCCAAGTGGAGCTCCCTGTGGCTGGGTCACTGCCCTTCCTCCGGTGGCACTCAGGGACCTTTATGATCTCAGCACGCCCTGGCTTCCCTGGGAAGTTCCCTTTGGGCCTTTGCTCCAGCGACCAGGAACATTTCACCTCCGGAAACCGAGCCGATGCCCATCTCCCTGCCTGGCTGTCCCCTCCACTCCAGGCCCACCCTCCCCACCTATGTGTGCCCCAAAGCCTTCAGGGATTCTGCCGCCCCCACGGGGGGGGGAGGGGATGCTGGGCTTGGGCAGGCAGAGATAAACTGTTCTAACAGCCCCCCCACCCGCCCCCCGCCTTGGGCACACTCTGGGGGCCTGATGAAACTCTTTAAATTGCTTTCAAATGAAAAGAAGGTGGACTTCATGCTCGCCCTTTCTGTTTGTTTTCTTTTGTTTCCTTGAGACACTTCAGAGCCAAGCAGCATTTCCATAAAGAACTAAAAAGCCAGAAGCAATGGCCAACACACAGGACCTTCCCTTCCCCCCTGCAGCTGTGCCTCACAGGCCGGCACCACCCATGGAGGAAACTTCCTGAGCAAGACCTTCCCCGAGCCATAGAACATAGAACACGCCAGGGGGAGGGTAAGCCCACGTCCCAGGCCCACTGAATAGACGGGGAGACTGAGGCTGGGAGACAGAGGTTAGGGGACGAAGGCAGCCCTCCCAACTCGCAAAACACAGAACTAGGGCTGGCAGCCAGAACCCAGGCTCTTCCCTTCTTTCTCCCCCTGCATCTCCCCTGAGTGCACACTGACGCATGCTGCTTACGCGTGAAGACACGGGGCGAAGGTGCCCTCAATCTTGGAAAGTGTAGCACACATCCTTGGCCAAACACAGTGACATCGCCTACCTTCAATGTCACCAAATATGCACAGTAGCTAAAGGAGCACATGGCACATGGTGGGGGTACCCAGAGCCCTCTGTGGGTCCCAACTAGGGGACCCAGGTCTCCTTGGTCAAGAGGGAAAGCAGTTTTTGCATCAGAAAATACAAACAGGAGGGCTGTTTTCTGGGGCCAGCACAATCTGGAAGCCCCTGAATGTCACCTGCGACAAGCCTACGGAGTATGGCGCAAATGTGCTGTGTGAGCTCTGGAAAGAGGAGGGGGCAGACGCCCTGCTGCACGTGTGGACGGAAAGCTTCCACGTCAACCTTCCGTGAGGGGGGCCCAAACGCAGCTCCTGCCACGCAGCCCACCGGTGAGCCCGACAATGGAAAACTACTTTGCGGATCTGTCACCCAATCCCGGAGCCAAGGCTCAGGGTGGCCCTTTATCCCGGCTGCCTCTCCAAGGGGATGGTCTGAGCAGTCTGGAGCCACCACCACGAACATGGAATGTCACACAAGCAAAGACACTTGTCAAATGCCTTTCCCTTACAAGCACCCTCATCATGACCTGTGTTAATGAAGTTAATTGAATTTAAGATCAATAATGGTTAATTATTGCAATTTGACATTCAGAGATAAATGGCTTTAAGACAGAGCAGTATGTGTGTGTGTGCGCACGCGCGCGTATGAGAGTGCGTGAGCGAGAGAGTGTGCGTGTGTGTGTGCATGTATGAGAGAGTGTGTGTGCGTGTGTGTGTGTGTGTGTGTGTGAATGCTCTCCAAAGAAGGTGAGCGCATTACAAGCCTAAGAGGGATCCCACGAGCCTTCCATTGATTCTGGTACAATCTGATCGACTTCATCCCCTGATGAATGTGGGCTTTTCAGAGCTACAAGTAAATGTTCTACAAGGACTACTCTAACCCTTGTCACTGGCCAAATCTATATGTGCCGTACACCAGAAATCTATTGAGATAGATTAAAGACCTGCTGTAGAAACAACAGCAGCTTCAATAAAGGTGAGGGTTTATTATATTGACTATTAATGTAACTTAACTGTATGCAGTTATGAATGCTTATGGATCAGGGTAGTTTAATTTGGGGCAGTTAGATATGATTATAATTGAATACCAATTTTTTTTTTTTAACCATTACCAAAGATGAACTGAATTCAACATGAGGGTGGGGGGGTAAGAAGTTCAGTTTGGAAAGCAGATGACAAGGAACTTGCCCGAGGACGGCCGGCCTCCGGGGGGGACAGGGTTGCAGGGCTGCGGCGGGGACGGGCCCAGGTCTCTGTCATACTGACCCCTGCTCCACTTGGGCCTCGCCCCAGTTCCCTCAGCCCTGCAGGGCCTGACACCCCGGCGGTCTGCAGCTGCGCCCGGGACTCGGGTCAGGACTGACGAGCGGCTCCTCTGACTTCCTCCAGGTCCGTGAAAAGTTGACTTTTCAGAGGGGTTTCTCAGTAGAAAGACCCATCCCCAAATGTGCGGGTAACGGTACTCCTCCCCGCTCGCAGAACCGGTTAAATGACCACTTACAAGATTTATAATGACAAAGTAAATGTTGCCGGGGAAGAAAGTCCTTACTGATTGCGGAGCACTGACAATAAAATACTGCTGAGGAGTTCTGTCAAAATGTAAGATTATGCAAAAACACCGTTGAGAACACTGCTAATCATCTGCTTGTGTCAATTACTTGAAGGGTCTCTGACAGCATATTTACATTAAACACATTTCAGGAGCAAAATCCTTAATGCTATATCAGAATATTTTTCATTACCATTAGCGAATGTTTAAAAATCTTTCTTTCCCGCCCCCCCCCCCGGCTACAATAGGAGCGGTGGTGAGAAGGCTGGGGGGGAATGCATGGCGGGGAATTTCAACTCACCCAGCTGGAAAAGAGGCGGGCGGGGGTGGAAGTCAGATGCGAGGGATCCCAAGCCCTTTTTCCACCAGGGGCAGATGGCAGAGCCCTCTTTCGTCCCCGAAAGCCTCTATGCCAAGTGAAAAGCAGCACCGGCTTTCCCCCAGGCTGGGGTGACCAGCTTCACACACCCAATGTCACCTTATTTAACAAGAGGCAGGTGTACAAAGGCAATTGTTGGAATTAGAACCAAGGTAAGCCTGGGACTGGCGCCATCCCAACGCCTCGTCCTGGTCATGCCATCTTGTCCACAATTAGGGTGGCAGGGAAGTAACCACACGAATGGCACGGGGTCTGGAGAGGTGCGGCCGAGCAAGCCTCATCCCGAGGGAAGGTACGGTCACGGAGCAGAGACAGCAGAGTGGGGGACACCGCAGGGTCCGCCGCGGGGGCTCTCCCGGAGGGGACAGCCAGCTGGCTCAGAAGGACCCCGGGGTACTTGGAAAAGCCTATCTGAATGCTCCCAGGAAACCATACCCAAGACAGCCCTGGGCTTTACCTGATGGACCACCATAGTGGCAGCCGCTGGTGGTGGTGGTGGTGGGGGGGGTTGTTGTTTTTGAGTAGCTTGTGGAAATTTTCCTTAAGCTGCCTCCTCTTCTCCTCGCACCCACCCCATGAGATAGATCTGGCTGTTGCCCCAATTCCCAGATTAGGAGACTGTGTCCCACCTCGATGCATAGCTCACCGAGTACAGAACCAGGATTAGAACTCAGGTCTCCCGGGGTGCTTTCTCACTCCACACGGGGGACATCTTAGTTACAGGGACAGTGAGATCCCAGCCCTGTAAGCATCCGATAACATTCCCTGCTCTCATAAAGTCAGACAAGGGGTCTATGAAATAACATCTGAAAAGCCATGAGACCAACTTAATTTCAAAAAGTGCGTCTGTACCGTTACCGCTCACAGGGCCACTCCAGGCTCCGGGAAGCACTTCTCAACGCTGCCCCAGAGGAAGGACCCCACAGTTGCCAGGCTACTGCCCACAGCCCCCAAGGGCCTGGAGGCCTGCACTGACCCCTCTGTGCTCTGGAAAGTCCTGGCCTACAGCAGCTATGCTGGGGTCACCGAGACACAAGACTCTACGTCCCATGCACCGCGCTTGATGAGAAAGGCACAGGGCACGCAGAAAACAGAAAGGACGCACAGTTACTCAGTCATTCCAGGGGATACAATATTTGTGGTGACTTCAGAAACTGGTGTTAAGTTATAGTTAAAACAAAATGAATTCCTTTTAAGAGATTCTATGCTCTGAATGTTTTATTGAGTAAAAGCAGCCTTCTTCCCATTCCCAGACATACACATTTCCCTAACTGATCTTTGTAAATGTGTGTTTGCTTTTACCTTAAAATATGACATATGCCTATCACTTTTCTCATCAAAGTGGGCAAGATAAAATAATGCAAAGAGCTACACACCCATTCTCAAATTATACCTCCAGACCCTAGGTGAGCTCTGTATTGAGGAGGCCACAGGCCAAAACACAGCATCCAGAAGCCAAGGTTCTAGTCCAATGAGGCCCAAATTGGGGTGGATTGTGAATGCCCCATTGCCTGTTTGATGGAAATAAGATGTCATGGATGAGTAATGAGACTTGGGCTCATTTGCATTTCTTTATATAGATTACACATACATCGACATGTAAATATACACACACACAAACGCAAAAACATAAACACACGTGCACACATCCATCTATACACACACAAATGGACATTTGCATGAATCTGATTGCCCTACAGAGTTATCCTTTAAATACATATGAACGAGTGACTCCACACAAACTTATACCGAATGAATACATGAGGCAAGAAAAAGTTGTCCCCACAGGCGGGGTCTGCTATTTAGACATCTGATTCCCGGCACCCAGGAATCCGTGTCGGGTGCCACCCCTGCAGCTCTTTGGCAAGAGTGCGCAAACCTCCGGGCCATCAGGTCGCAAAGCCCAAAACCTGTACACTGAGCCTTCTCCACGGTGCCCAGTAAAATGCCAGGGTCGCACCCCTCTCTCAAGAAGACTGCACAGGATTGGCTCGACAGGGGCACCCTGTGTGCACAGGGCAGCCAGCTGCCTCACACCACAGTCTAGGAGTTCTGTTCATGTTAGTTTCCTAAGGTCCTAAAACCCCATGGTCCCCAAGTGAAGGTGGGGCTGGCGAAGGGAGAGACTAGAGCCCTCTGCCACGAGGGTGATAGGATTAGCAGAAGCAAACTGGATTTTGGAAGGATGGGTCTCGTGAGGACACAGGTGGGGCACCCTTGACCACAGGTAACATTCCGTGAGTCCTCGCCAAGGGCCATGTGCTCACCCAGGCCCCTCCACACACTCCCCCACGGGGTCCCCACAAGAATCTCATGAAATACATGCTCTGATCCTTCGCCTTTCACAGATGGCGACTCTTAACTTGCTCCAGAGGCCAGAACTGTCACGCAGGGCCAGGCTTTGGACCCAGCCGCTGTGCCCAGAACGGACTCTCCACCTTTCCGGTCGAGCTGAGCCCCTACAAGCGTCTTCGCTGTTTACAGAAAGAAGCCCCCTCTCCCCAAACTGTCAGACTGGGACCGTAACCAAAAAAATTAATCTCAAGTTTTTAAAATATCAAAACCTTAAAACGTATAATTAAATTAATCATCATAAATTACTTTTTAGCACTGGGAGTTGGATTTATAATATCATTTTCAAACCTCTCTGTGAGATTTAAATATTTTATAGCATATGTGAGTTAGAGGGAAATGTGTCTAAGGGCTTAAATATCGCTATAGAGCAGCAGACTTTGACAAAAACTGTAGCACAACTGTTTCTAAGGTAGTTTGTAAAAATTATTTATTTCCATACCAGTTAATTATGATGGGAGTCTTTGTTGAATGCACAAGCATTAAAAAAGTGCTGATATTTTATGCATCTTTAACTGGAGCGCGATTCCCCGCAGCGCACTGGTAACTCCTTGACATTTAGCATTCACTCACAGCAACTGTAATAAGGGGTTTGATTGCTTCCTTTGCAGATGCAGTAATTTAATAACTGTGATCAGTTGCATAAATTTACTATACAACCATCTTAAGTTAGCCACATTAAAATTAAGCAAAATTGTAATCTGTTGACAGATTATTGCTACTGAACAATTCTACTAAAAGCATTTCAGATTAGCAAGTGCCACGAGCATTTGTGTTTTATAAGCTTGTAAAAAATACAGCAGCTTCCTCCTTCCCCACCCCAACCTCCAGTCGCCCCCTACCCACAGACACACACACGGAAAATCGGAATAGTAGACAGTTTGGTGAAATTCTGTGCTTTCTGCCAAATCAGCGGAACGGCAGGTTTTGTGGTTTGAGATGTCTGGTGTGGTGATTTGTGCTCCCTGGAAGTGGGGTGGGAGGGGTGCGTGTGTCAATTTCGTTCTCCTCTCCTGCGGCAACTTTTTATCCACTGACTTGGAAAGAAACCTCCTAGCATCGCAGCTCTGATAAATAAAATGATTGTGTTCCCCAGAGCAAAGGAAAAGTGCTAATTTCATCCCTTAGTTGCATAAAGGTAAAGGATACCTGGCTCCCTCCGAATGAGGTCCTTGCAGCAGGCATTCTAAATGAAGAAAACACACAGGACTTCCCGCTCACTTGCTACAGAACCCCTCACCGAGCCTGTAGGTGAAAAGGGAAGAGGGCTAAAGTTCCATGGGCAGGTATCAGCCGCAGCCCTGCGATAAAGAAAGGAAAACAGCGCCCTTGCCCGCTCTGTTTAGAAGCAAAGTGGGACCCGAATCTCCTGCTTTGTGCCCCGTGCGTTGACTTTTCAGAGCAATGTTTAGCCAAGCAGGCAAGTCAGGAATAACTGTTTCTGATCCTTCCCAGCAAATATCTTTAACCATCTGTTTACACTTGCCAAATATGCTTCCAAGTTTCCAATTTTATCAGTATATAAAAAGAATATCTGTTTTTAAAAAAAATCGTAAATATCTTGTGATGCATCTTTACATAATTCAAGAGAAATTAAAAAAAAAAAAAACCTCACTTGAAAGCCAGCATGAGCACAGATTTGTTTAAACTTTCATTTACATAGAGGTTTGGGGTGGGTGGGAGCCACTAAAGGAGGCTGAGGCTTTTTTGTAAGGCAGGGTCAAATGTCAAAGGTGCCTGACTGCCTGTCAAGGGAGTGGCATGTGCCCTCCCCAAGCAAATGACCAGAAACACAGAGGACGCTTTCTGGGGCTGCCCCGCATATGCAGCCTGTCACTTCCGATGGAGTTACTGGGTGCCTCCCAGACAGGTGACATGTGGGGCTGGGCTGCCAGCTTCCTGTGGAGGAGAGACCACTGCTGAGCTTGACAAATTGGATGGGACTTTGCTACCAAATTTCCTGCCAAGAGGCCTAACAGTCAAATGTCTATCTTCTTCTCATCACCAAGGAGTGATACCACAACTCTGACATAGTGTCTCCGCTACTTAAAGATAGAGTTAATGCAAAATGATCGAGAAACGTGAGCTCTATGGGAAACTTTTAAGAGCCAAGCAAAAGGGACTTCCAGCACCGGCTCCTTTATCCTGAGAGGGTCCACGTGAGTGTGTGCACACACGTGCATGTGTATGCAGGCACGCGTGTGCAGAACCCTAACTCTCATTAGGCAGCGGACGACTCGGGTGTCTCCGCTGTCCCCAGTACCTGTGATTCTTTGTAACAAATTGGAGATAGCCTGGGCTAGGTTTGTTTGCTTCTAATTATAACTAATTATGCTTCTAAATTGTTTTTTAGGGTTACCACGTGCAAAAGAATGGAGGTAGGAAAGAAAGAAAATGCATCGGGATTATTAAAAGAAAGAGAAACATACTAATTAGCTAACTAGTATACTCATTTCAATGTTTAATAATATTTTTTAACATTCCAGCATACGCTGCAGAATGAAAAATTACCCACAGCACCACCTGTGCGTCCCCTGGGACACGAGGATTTAGAGTTCTCTCCTGCAGTCTTGGAGCCCTCGTTGCTAAATATTTCTCTATTTCTTTGTATTCCACCCCGTTACACCCCCACAAATTAAAAACAAAAAAGATAGTAAATTGTGTTTCCCACCAAAGCCTTTTAAATAACATCTCCACAAAGCCCAACTTAATTACATAACTCAAGTGCTTGAGAAAAAAAAATAGCATTTATTCCCATAATTTTGGAAGCTGTCTCCACCCGTTTCTATATGTGCAAACCGCACCGACTGTGTGAACAGCCCCTGTCTGCCCAGCTCCCCCAGCCTGGCTAGGAACGGTGCTGTTGTTGCCCTCCATTTTTCCATCTGCTTGGGCCTCCCCTGGCCCTAGGTTCTGGGAAGATTCTGGGCTTCAGGTGGGCCATGATGGGGCCAACTGCACGTAGCCGAGAACACAGGAGACGGAGGGATGCCAGAGGGCATAGAGGAACACGGGGTTGGGGGCCTGAGGCCGGCCCACCCTCGCATCGCACCTGTACGAAGACCCCACAATTAAAAGCGGGTAATGGCCAAAGCCAAGGGTGCCCCGCCAAGCCCTTGGGCTTGCTTCCTTCAAACTCCACTTCTGACTGCGGGTCAGTCCTCCACAAACAAAGCCTTAACAGAAATGTTACGGAGGAAATAATAGCCATTTCCAATGATAATACACAATTTTAGCACGGACGCTTGGCTGATTTAGGTGTTCGGCCAACGTGTCAAGCAGCCTGCCTTCCTTAGGCGGGCCTTTAATGGGTAACTGGCAAGTTCTGGCAGCCTTATTTCTGTTTTAGATTTGGTTTGTCATTGGGTATCCATTACCTGCCATTCATCTTTGATCTCTTTGGACAGGCCTGATCAAAAGATGTCATTTGACCTACTCCACTTGGCAGAAACTTGTATGACTCTCATAAAGGGGCCACCCCAGCTATAAATAAAATGACATTATTATTTTTCTGTCCTATCATGTAGAAGAGACAATTATGATAATGCAATGTCTGTCATCGGGAGCCCAGCAAATTGCTAGCTCTCACGCAACTGTTTAGCTTTCTTATTTGTTTTTTGTCTGTTTTCCTCCATTTCAAGTTGAAAATAAAGCAGAATTGAAATCCCTAATGCTCTGCCTCCCACTCCGACAGTCTCGGGGCTCCTTCCCATGGTACTGACATGCAGGTGTGGCTGGCAGCTTGTGTTTGTCAATGGTGGGTGGTGGTTATGGCTGTGTTGGCAACGCAAGGCAATGGGGAGATCAGGTTTGTCCTTCATTTAGTGTTTTGAAAACAAGCTAATCTCTGAAATTAGAACCGAGAGATATTACTGAAAATAGATAAAAATCATGGCAAGGGTTTATTGTGTCCTTAATCAGGTCCTACGTGGGAAAGATGCTTTGGAACGTCCACCTGCCACGTTAAAAAGAGACGGCCCGGGAGTCATTGCCAGGGACCCCCACAGCTTAGGGGACACACCGGCCCAACTATTTGCTACCTTCTTCAGTGTGGATCAACAATACAGGCTCCATCCCTATGAGGCTGGCTCTCAAGCCCTCCTGGAAATGGGGTCTGGGTGATCCAGGGTCAGCTTCCTTGCTGGGTGGTTCTGCATGGGCACACAGAGGGAACGTAAGGATAGAACTCACTCAGAAGTTGTCCTCTGCTGGCCAAATGCCCGTGTGGACCACAGGTGGCCATTCTCCAGCAGCCACGTGCCAGGCACCTGCCCCGCTCAGTAGTCTCCATCCAACCCATGCTCTTGCTTGGGAGCAGGGGGCAAGGGGACACGCCCCCAAAGCCCTCTGCTGAAATTCTGGCTGTGGCTTCTCAGAATCCTGTTGTCCTAGGGCTAGAGAGGTGGCAGGAGAGTGACAGATAGGCACCAAGCCCAACACCTCATTCGAGAAAGGGGCAAATGAGGCCCAAAGAAGAGGAAGGGCCACCCAGAGGCACCCCAGGGCACTAATGGCAGAGCTGAGACCAGATTCCAGACTTCCTAAATCTGCGGTCGGGGCCCACCCAGCCTGCCAGGCTGCCTGCCACTGTCTCCAGGCCAGCCTGAAGCTCTCCCTTCTGTTGAGCGAATGACTGTTACTCCTCGGGGCCTGAAGGTCTTCCCCGCTGGCTCTGCCACTCAGGCTGGCCGGAGTTTTGCTCGGCACAAAGATACACGTGGTGGTGTGGCTGGCCATTCCCAGCAGACAGCATGTCACTGGACGTAACTGTACAGGGCCCTGGGTTCAGGACCTGGGCATCCCCAGGTCTCCGGGTGCTACCATTCACCCACCCAGGGCAAAACCCCAGAGAGGATGAAGCAAGTGGGTGGGTAAAGAACAGAGGGATGAAAGGGACAGAGAGAGCAGACTCTGAACTCCTTGCCCACAAGGAGGAATGTGGCCTCTAGCCCGGCTGACGTTGGTTGACCTTTACCTTCTGCCACAAATGTGGACAGAGTATTTTCCAAGTACAGGAGCCCAAGGTGGGTCAATGTCATCCCCTGACGCAGCAGGGACACCTGATCAGAGACTGTCTCACTTTGATACGTGACACTCATTTAGAGGAAGAACACTTCTGAGTCACTTCACGGCTTTGGGAACCATCAAATCGACAAGAATGAATATTTTGGATTAGCAGATGAGTCAAGAAAGTTTTGGAAACAGTCCCCAAACTGGGAAGTCTAGACAAGAAATGATAAGAGCAGGGAAACATGGCACTCCCTCAGTGATTCCAATGTAGCTTGTCTTGCAAAGCACTAGACAATGTGCCACCAAGAGAAAAGATGGTTCTAAGGGCTATTGTTGGCATATTATTCCCTTAAGATTCAGCATGGACACCCCACTTCTGGGAAACTATTAATAGTTTTCTCTCACCCCTGGGATGAGTAAGGCATCCCTCCTCCACATCCTCATCCTGTTTAGTGTCCATTTCGGTCACGGTACTCACATCAGGATTACAAGTTTCTGTCTATCGTGTCCCCCACGCTGACCTCCTTGAGGACCACCCATCCCCGTGTCCCGTGCACCTGCCAGGGCCGGCCGGAGCAGGTGCTCAATACACATCTGCTCAAACTGTTCCAGTCACTCCCAAAACACACGCTCCAGTAACCTGGTGTCCTCAGAGGGATCCGTGAGTACAGGAAAATGCACACTAGTACGCTTTCCTTCGTTTAGCCTGAGCAACATCTCCCTTCCCCATCCCCGGAACCCCAGTCCCATTCATCATGCTGTCACATGACAGTTCGCTAAGCCACTATTAAGTGCCCCAAACTTCTCGAGTCTTCCCCCACGATAATGAGCCTCTCTTTCCTATGAGCTACTTCTTACACACCAATGCATCAAGAACCGAAAACTAAGATTTGGAAGAACCAAGGCAGAAAGTGTGGGGACAGACCAGAGGAAGATAAGCAGATGTGAGCTCCAAAGGAACGGGGGCCGCTTCGCACACATTTCCTCTTTCGTCCCAGACACTGGCATCCAGGGTGGGTCTGCAAATATTTCCTGCACAGTGCACGATGGGTCTGTGGCCCAGTGCTCAGGGCCGCAAGGAGCATGAACATGGGGAAAAAGGTTTGGGTAAGGTGGTGGCTGTTGGAGGGGCATATGGCAAGCTGCTAAAGGATCCTGGAATCTTACGAGCCCAGGGTCATCCTCCACTCTGTCCTGAGAAGCTGGGCCACTTGGGCCAACTACAAAAGCTTCAAAGTCTTCATCCATAAAACGAGAATGAAAGTGTCGTCTTCTGAGAATGGTTAGCAGAATTATGCGTATAAAGCATTTAGCACAGAGCCCAGCACACGGCAAACATTCAACAAAGAACAGTTATTTCTGGCGGTAGAAATTATGCTTTTCCATCAGCAGGGAAGATCCTGCCGTGACAAGAAAGGGCAGGACCTGCACGGTGCAAGGGTCGGCCCCTCCACTGGGCCAGCCTTTGCCGTGGGGGCAGTCATTAAAGTCCAGGAAACTCTTGCAATCAGCTCAGCCTCTCGAGTCCCGAAGAGGTGGGACAGGATGGAAGCTAAAACACCATTCTCCATCTAACCTTCTCTCTGCATCTCAGGCCAAGAACTCCCCTGGCAGCAAGCCTGGTTGACTCCTGGCTGGGCACTGCCCTGTTCTGGCTACTCTTACAAAAAGCAAGTAAACTTGGAACAGGTAGGGATGGGAGATCAGGGGGCAGGGTGGGGTAGTGA
Organism: Ailuropoda melanoleuca; assembly: GCF_002007445.2. Taxonomy (NCBI): domain Eukaryota; kingdom Metazoa; phylum Chordata; class Mammalia; order Carnivora; family Ursidae; genus Ailuropoda; species Ailuropoda melanoleuca. The sequence continues at coordinate 43,376,440 of NC_048229.1, read as the reverse complement.
GGGTGAGGCACTGATGCAGCCAACATTCTGGCTGGGGATCTATTTATCAGCTCACTCTCCTCGCCCCCTTCCCTTCACCTCTCAGCTCCCGGACAGATGCAGAGCATCAGTGTCTGGGGGAGGTGAGAAAGAGTGAAAAAAAAAAGCAGATGGAACAGGTGCTCCAGAGCCCTTCTGCTTTCTGGGAAGTGCCTTCCCCACCCAGGGATCTTCTTCAAGGCAAGAGGCAAGGGGGTAACGGACCATGGCCTTTGGCTGCATGGGGTTTTTCCTTCTGGAGGAGAGTCCTGGTCTTACAGAGGCCCCAGTGCAGAGAACGAAACAGAAGAAACAAGGCGTGAGCCTGTCTCATGTGAAAGACACTCGCTTCTCGGCACCCTTCACGCGCGGGTTCACAGCGGCGGTCTGGTCCCTGCGAGCATGCACACTGAAGACTCCACTGTAAGGTCCGCAAAGCCGCGTCACTGCCTTGGCTGGTGGGATGGATGGCACTGAGCGTGGCCATCATCTCTCCATTCTGGACCCTCTGCCTCATTGCCTGCAAGCCTCAATTTCCTCAACTGCAAAAGGGGTTGGTGATGCCAACTCTTCCCTGAGTTGCCAGGACAGGGGAAATGGACCAAAAAAAAAAAAGTGCTTTGTACACTGCTCTGGGCTCTGCACACCATGACTTTTAGAGAGACCAAACTTCCCTCCCATGGCTGGAAACTGTGAGTCGCCAGACTCTGGCCTAGGTCAGAGAGACAAGCACAGAAGAAAGATCTAGAGAGGAATTGTCCATGTGACCATTTAAGTTTAAAATAACGAACATTACATCAATGTAAATTTCATCTCCATGGCACTCATCACATTTGGAATGTGCAATGGCCACGCGTGGTGGCCGGCTACCATACTGGACACCTCAGAGCAGAACATTTCCATCATGGCAGACAGTTCCACTGTGCTGGTTGGAGGGGTTCCCCCCTCCCCGGAAGGCCTCTCTCAGTCCTCTGGCTCTCTTAAGTGTCCTCTTCTTTCCTAGCCTCGAGAAAAGACCCCTTCCTAGAGGAATAGCTCTTAACCCTTTGGGGGCTAGAAACATCCCTGAGAAGCTAACAGGAATCAACATTCCCTGAGATCCAGAATGTCTCACAGTCTAGGACAGATCCACCAG
>NC_048229.1:43340287-43370287 GCF_002007445.2 Ailuropoda melanoleuca | reverse complement strand
GCTGTTCCCACCGCCTGCCCTGGGACTTCCAACAAGGGTGACTTGTCATCCTTGACTTTTCTTTTTTTTTTTTTAAACTTTCCTTCCGGAAACCAGACCTGAACATCCGGGGTGGGAAGACCACAGAATTGAACTTCATTTATAAACTTTTCCCTCCGCGTCTCCTTCAGGTCCGGGTCCCAGGTAGTGGCGTGGGGCTCCCCCAGCTGCCCACCCCCAGCGAGGGGGCCCAGCCATATTGACTCGTTTGTGTGGGAACATTCGCCTGCAGGACCGTAAAAGCTCCCTTTACCAAAATCAATTCAAAGATTCAAAACAATGTATTGAAGAGTTTTGCAGCTAGCTTTTAAACCACTTATAAAAGACAACACACAGGAAAAATTAACCCCTGTGGCTCTATTAGGAACAGTATAATAAATGTACATTTAAAAGATCTATAAACACATATTTATCTGCAAAATGTTCTTGCATAAAACTGTTATTGAAAAGGCTTTCATTTTATCTTTGTGTTATTGTAATTTTATTGAATTGCTTATTCATTCTTTGATATTGTATTTTAATGGTATTATAAATCTGTTTTATGTCTGATAGGAGCCTCATTGTAAACTGATATAACAGATAATATGGCAATTCACCATAAAAATTCTAAACCAAAAATGCAGATCAGAACGCAAAGAAGCACTTTAATTCATTCTCGGTTTCTTTTCATTTTATTTTTTAATTATTTTTCATGTGCCGGTTGCCATCTGTTGATAAAGGATGGTTGTGTGAAACTCACTGTACAACACAATAGGAACTTTTTGTATAATTCTATTCATAAAAAATGATAACAGTATAAAAGCATTACACTCTTCGAGACTGGGGATCATTAGCAAGTTCATTGTATAAACTGATTTAAATTAGTCACTTTTGGAACAAAATCCTTTTTTGTAAAATATCTTATTTTGGGTAATTTTTAGTATCATGAATAATAGAACAAAAAAACCCCACTTTCTAAAATGTCTCCTATTATTTTTATCCCTTTATTAAAAACAATGAAAAACAATTATGATAAAAGATGGTATCAACATGTAAAGCAATTATGTCATAAACCCAGCTATGGCTCAGAAACTTAGCAGGAAGTTCATTCAATAAAAGTATCTTAACTTGCCATCCCTAAATGATAAAATCTCCATTATCAGAAGGAAGCGATCTGGTCACCAGGACACCTAGTCCCAAGGGTACAGCTTTACAGCATCTTTGGTGGCCGTGGACATTCCCACCAGCCCGGTGCCACGGCTAAACGCATCTAATTAACTGCAGCTCAGTCCCTTCCGTGGTCTCCTGAAGTCTGATCCCAGCAATCTGAGGACAGGCTTTCCCTGGGTGAGTCGGTCTGGACAGAAAAGCATGCATCCATACCGTCCCGTTAAAAGTCACCCAGTGCGTTCCCCTAAAGAAAAAGAACAGCAAGACTCGGGGAGGGACTTCGGGAAAGTGTGGTTCACCACCTAACAACTTAGCAACCTACAGAAACAAGCGAGCTATGAATAGCAGCTGCCCTGAGCGCCTGGCTCCGCTGGAGATAAAAGCAGCATGCTGTAAACACAAAAGGCTCCTATCCAAAAATATAGAAAATTATTTTTTTATTCCGTAAGAATTGTTGTACATAAATCATTGTTGCCAATAAATACTTTAAACGTTTTGCTGGCAATTAAATATATACACACACACACACATATATGTATACGTATACATGAAAATCGTTCAATGAGACACAATTAAACCCCATGAAAGAAGTGAAAAGGTCTGAAGCCCGATACCATACACAGGTTGACAGAGCCGCCCGGGCCCCTTCACCTGAGCTCCTCACGCGAGCCACAGAAGACAGTCTCCACGGGAGCCTGCTGTCCCCACAAGGGTGAGGCAGCCAGGCCCCAGGAAACCACGGGCTGCCCCCCCCCACCGCCCCAGCCAGTGCTCAAGGCCCCTCGAAAGCACCACCAGGCAGAGAGAAAGTTTCAACCCAGAGAATTCTGAAGGGGAGAAAACACTCACCAGGACAAAAACAACAACAAAATGCTTTCCCTCACCCTCAAAAGCCCAGCCATCCCTGGGATGAGGGCCTAAGAAGGAAGCGGAGTGGGGGCGGGGAGGCCAGCTTCATCGCCTGCAAGACAGGTGGACCCCTAAGATGCAGTCCGAAGGGAGAGAAGGGATGGGCCCTTTGGTGCCCAATTCTTTCCAATATAAACGGCTGATAGAAGTGACGGAGAGTTTCTTACCAAATCTCCCTGAACTCAAACATCATTGGGACAGTGTGGCTCAAATTCACGGCTCAGAGCTGGGAATGATCTTAAGAATCCGCAAGACCACATGCAGAAGCATGTTGTCATGCAGGTCTGATCCATGCAGAAATTCCCATCAAACAGGTGTCGGTTCTTAGGCAGAGTAACAAACAAAGGCCTGCGAACTGGGACCCAACCTGAGAGCCACACCTTTCCCACCAGGCAGGTATCCCAGATACAAAGGCACCCAAACCACCCCAGGTCACTGGCCCCATCTGAGCTTTAGCAACACGGCTGCCAGCCTATGTGAGGTCTTCTTGGACCTGCTTCATCCACTCCTATTATGCTATGATCCGTCCCTGCTGTTCCATGTGGTTTAGGGTCCTTCACTGTGGCTGTTCTGGAATGGTCCGTGCTGTGAATATTATGTAACCTTAAAAAAAAGAAGAAGATGGTCCAGACAAAAGATGTCTTTCTGAGAGCCTACACCCGGAGTGACAATTCTGCTCTGTGCTCTGGGCCCCTGCCCCTGTAAGGGGTGGTATCTGCAGTTTTTCTAGTGTTGGAGGCTGCATGCCCCCTGCTGAGGGGGACATGAATAATTGACCTCTCCTCCGGACCTAAGCCTTTACAGCTTGTTGTCATTAAGACGTGTCTAGGTGCAGGCCAAGAGGCCATGGTCATGACCACCTAGCCGCAGGGAGGCAGGCCCAGCACGCACCTGGCTAAGGGGAGGCTGGGCCAGGAGGCTGCGGTCTCTCTGACTTGTCCCACTGGCCTGGCAAGGAACTCGCTGAGCTACAGGCCCGGGCACTCATGGGTGCTTTGGGGAACGTTTCTCTCTCTGGTTGCGGAATGGTCCTGGGTCCCGAGCCGTGCTGAACTCCAGGACAGAGTGAAGTTCGAGAAGGCAGAGTGCCATTCCCTAAGGGTTGTGTGGAGATGGTGAGCAGGTGTCTAGCCCGGGCCATCCAGCCAGGCAGCCTTCGGCTACATCCTCCCAAGACATGAGTTCTGCCTCGAGGCTTTAAAATCATCGCTTGGCAAGTGCCAATGTATTGTCTTACACTTCTCACGACATAAAGAAAGTAAAATGGAGTTGGTGTTGCAGGATGACAGGAATCACGCACAGTAAGATATTGAATTTTATCATTTTCTTTTAAAGTTCCTCCCTACTCCCCCCCCCGACCCCAGCTCCTTCTATTCCAAGGTAATCCTCTGAACCCCATTCATCATTCCAGCGTCGAGCTAGGTAATGATGGCACAGGAAGGAAGCGGCCTCTGCTCAGGGGGTGCCGGGTACGCAGGCGGGGATGGGCACTGTTCCATGGTGCCACGCCCCAGCCCCACTGCCTGCCCTCAGTGCACCCTCGGATGTGCCCCTCAAATGCCCCAAAGATGCCTTTTGAGGTGTTTTGTTTTTTAGCTCCATAATTAGTGAGCATACTTGAGCCACTGAACACCGACTAATGCTTCAGGGAGGGGGTGTAAAGACAGACTCAGGTCTGGGAAACTCAAGGCTCCCAACCAGAGCCAGGTGGCCAGGTCAAGAGCACCCAATGTAGGCTGTGCAGACAATTTATCCTCTCATCTCGCTGACATCTGCAACAGCAGGTCCAGCGTGGGAAGCACAGCTTTCCCCCTAGGCTGTGTGTGTGTGAGAGACAGAGAAAGAGAAAGAGAGAGAGAGAGAGAGATTGCCTGCAAGAGTTGAGGCCAGGAGAAAAAGAAGTGAGAAGTACTTCATTTTTGAATGAATGAAGAAATGAATGAATTAGAGAATGAGTGAAAAAGAACAGAAACTAGTGATCTGGTTACCTTTTGCGTGGCCACAACGGTACCCAATACAAGAAAGCACCCGTACCAGGTCCAAGAGTTAGCGGTACAGGTGCGTGGCTGAAAATTTGGAGAATAAAAGCGTACTGAATAAAGGATAAAAAAGAAGGAAGATGGCTTCAATTTTGAGATACTTAATTCTTTTTCTCTGTCATCACACGTGCATGGGTGTGTGTGTGTGTGTGTGTGTGCGCGCGCGCGCGCGCGCATTAGGGTTTGTATTGTACTTGGCAACCTGCTTTTTTTCATGCAATGTTGAATAGAGAGTATTTCTCTCTCATGGAAGTTGTTTTAAACAAGCCTGTGTTAGTGAATAAGATGGAGACAGCCCCAAAGTGGAGACTGTCTACAGTCCCAGGTACCAGAGGCCGCGTACCCCTATCCCAGCAGGGAGCGGCCGCCCACCACAGCACAGCACCGCAGCGACGCCGTCAGGACCTCAGGCTCCAGAACAGAGCATCCCGAGTCCCCATGACAGGCATCTGGCCATCTTTACTATTCAAAGATCTGAAGTGCTTTTAAAAAACCAGAAAAAAAAAAAAAAAAGAAAGAATACTGGTATTCAACGATGAGCTCCTGCAGATAGGTCTCATAAGAATTTATTTCAGACATCAAGACACATGAGTCTTGCCATTTAAGTGAAAAGACAAAGCATAATTCGGTCAATGCACATTTTTTCTTGATTTTTTGTTGTGGTTTTTGTTTCTCACCTCTACAAGGATTCAGTGTCGAAGAACTCTACAAAGCGTGAGCACGCGATGTGTCCCTGCCCTCAGCGAGGCACTGCTGGCTTACGAATACCCAGAGGACTCCACATTCGTAGACCCCCAAGGAGCCCTAAGAAACGTCCACACCGAGACCACCAGAAGGGCCTGGTTCTGCCCAACAGACACATCAGGACCCCAGCATGATAAACCAAGTCCGCGATCACCTTCCCACACTGTCACACACCTTTGAAAGGTGTTTGTCCCCAATGAGGGCAGCAGCTCTGCATACACACAGGAGCCCAAAAATGTGGCAGGGTCTTCCCTGGGGGACCTCTCCATGCCCTGCAGCAGCCACTGTGGGCAGCACGCTGCATGGGGGCCGCCCTGACGGTGCAGGTCGAAGGCTCAAAAGGTTCAGAAGTGAGGCGGGTGCTCGCAACCGCACGCAGGAGGACAGCCCGTCTGGGGCAGGCCATGTGAGGCTGGCTCTCGGGCGTGACATCCCCTTGCATGGGGAAGGCCCCCGAGCCGGGCACAACCACACTGTGCTGGCCTACAGTACGAGCGAGGCACGCAGGATCCAAGCCCTAGGAAGACAGCCAATGGAGCTTTTAAAGCATTACTATTATTTTTTGGTTTAGCAGACCCGTGAGTTTTTCATAATTAGAAAGCAACTGTTGGAATTTTCACTTCTAATGTTTACAATTTGACTCTTCAGAATGAAATCTCGAGTAGCGAGATTTGGCCCCCAAATTAATGCTTACAGTCGACTTAAATCCCCTTCCCCATGCAGCCGGCTGTGCCAAGACCAGGACAACTAATATCATTCATGTGGATGCCCAGATTTATCAGATGCCAGCATAAAATTATAAGGGCTTCGAGTACAGACACAACTTCTGGAAGCTGAAGCCAAGAGGCCCTCCCAAACCCAAAGCAGGGAGCAGAGGCATGAGGCCAGACCTGGACGTGGCTGCAGCCGGGGGCCCCCGGGTTGGAGACTCAGGGCCCCCTTTGGCCCATCGTCTGCTGACCTATCAGTATATGGGACTTCCCTGAAATCTGCCCAGGCAGCATTTCCCACCAACTTCCTGACATAATAGGCCCATCGCTTCCAAAACAAGGGACAACAACCCAACTTAGAAAGGCAAGGTATCCTTGTGCAATGTAGGCCAAGTCCGGAGGGGAAGACACTTTAAAATTAGAGAATCTCTGGGCACAGTGATTCCATGGAAGCACAATGACATTTCCCCCCCTCAATTCCATGAGTGAAAAGTGAAGAAACTATTTTCATATGAGCATATTTTTCTCCAAGGAACAGTTAGGAAAATGCTGATGTGGTGTCTCAATACATTTTACTACAATGCCATCAATTACATAAAAACACAATTAAGTCACTGTTTCAAAATCCTTAAATATTATTCAGCCAAAACCCAAAAGGACATTTTCAGGGTTCTATGGTCATTATCTAAGAAGCCGCATGCGGTAGCCAGCCACCTCTGCCGTGCTCTGCGGGAGCTAAACAGCGAACACACAGTCACAGCGCCTCTCCGTCCCGGCCGCTGAGCTCTGGAAGCACCCTCAGGTGACCGGGATGCCACTGGAGCAGGCTTCTGCAGTCCAAGCACAGAGCCAGGCTTTAAATCACCCCCGCGCCTTCGACAGTTGGGTTCAGCCAGGAAATGACCATGAGAACTTGGGCTGATCTCTTTCCAATTCTGGACTTTGGCTTTCGTGTCCATCAAATGAGGCTGTCAGTCCAGCTGACTCTAAAGGTCTCTGATCCTGGGAACTTAATCCCTGTATTCTGTCATCCAGAGATAGGAATAAAAAGGGCCCAAAGTCTGAGATTCACACTGGGGATTCATATACTTTCACATTCGTCTCCTTTTTTAGACGCCTGGAGACATGCTTAGCCCCTGCGAGGCGGGAGGAGTGCTTGCCGGCCGTGATTCTGGATTACCTAAGCTCTGACAGCCAGCGAACGTCACGAGCACACTCCCACATTGCTGTGGGAAGGGAAATGCGTGCAACCTTTTTGGAGAACAATTTGGGTATTTACCATTTGGTTCACCGAGCATACCCTTTCGGCTAATAATTCGCCGTAAAGACTGGATGCCACAAAGATGTCCATGGCGGGATATTCCCGCACGAGGACGATGCAGGATGCCCTGTGTGGCAGTGTTGGCCAAAGGAAAGACTGCGAGCAACCCAAATGTCCACCGGGAGGGAAATTCATTCGCTGGAGTAAATGCCACTCTCAGAAAGCATGAGGCGGCTCTGTGTCCCACCATTCCAAATAAAACAAGGAACGCGACAAAACATGCTAGAACGTGGTCACTGAGATCCGGATTATGCCAGCATTTTCTTGCGGAACTGTAATGCAGACGGCAAAGTTGAAAGAATTTTACCCGCATACCCACCCACCACCTAGATTCTAACTTTAACTTTTTACTTTACTTGCTTTATCACATATGTGTCTATCCATCCATTTGTGCGTCTTCATTTTTGGATGCATGTCAAAGTAAATCGCAGATATCTGCGATACATTTTTAGTTGCAGAGAGAAAGGTACCATGTCGAGTGTATTTATGATTTTAAATATCTAGGAAGATATACCTCAAACCGGGAACAGTGCTTGCCCCTCGGGAGGGGGACCTCTCGTTTAATTGTGTGCCCTTTGGTTCTCTTGGATTTTGTAGTATGTGCATTATTGCTTTTTTAATAAAAAAATTAAAATGCATTTAGTTTCACGAGGGGAAGCTACTGTCAAACCTTTCAGGGCTCTGTATCTATGGCTTCTGCAGAATAGCCCTGCTCACACGGAAGCCTCTGTATGCATGTGTGCATGTGTGCATGTGTGTGCATGCCCACCCACGCCCGGATGCTTTGAGCCTTCAGAGGGAGAGCGGTGCTTGCCTCTCGTGAGATCCCACTCTATGTCACTTTCTCATGGAGCTGAAATATCAGGGTGTGGGGCAAGTATCTTATGGAGACTCATTATTTAATTTCCGAGTAAGCAGCCGGACAAGACAGCGTGTTTGCTGCCGTTAGAGAGCGCGGAGCACATGGAACCCATTAGGGACCGGCAGCCCCTCTGTGTAAGGTTAGCTGTGCTGAGTGCCCGTGTCTCAGCCTCTCTTACTGTAAACATCTGTGCAACTTCAAATAAATATCCTTCCAGAACCTCATGCAGCCCTGAATCCTGATGGAAACCCTGAGCACCGAGGAGCAGTGTGCAAGGGCCAGGGAAACCCAAAACTCCAGGAAGGCGGTATGGCCCGCGTTATAAACGTTGCGGGAGGCATCCTGGAGGGGTGTGACCGTCCAGGATGCGACTCCCTCCTGACAGCACCCAATCAGACTGCTGGGAGGCAACGGTCTGGTTCCTTAAAAGCAGCAGCAAACGAGTAAAATGCCATCAGAAAACATATATAATTATCATGATCACGTTGAGTAGTACTGTAGGCCAAACATTAAAAAAAAAAAAAAAATTCTACAGCAACACTTGACGTGTTCATATGGTTCCTTTCTTTCCTAAGACCTGACGCTTGGCGGGCTAGACTCTGAGCCTCTGGGCCATGAACTGCCTGTCTGCCCAGTAGCAATGCTCTTCCATAGACATTTTAAACCCTGGGAATCGCACTCCACATTTTAAAGAAAATAAAATAAAAACGCAAATAATTAAAGATGTGATGAGTTATAGCAACATAACGGGATAGAAATACCTGAAATCCTTCCTTCCCTACACAGGAAAAGGACCCAGAAGCTTATGAGAGGAGAAGAATTGTAATTTTCTAGCACTCTACATATTCTGCTTGAAAACATGCATGAGGCTAGTTTTAAAAACTCCCTTTGGTAAGAACAAGACTGTGAGAACATTTCCTTCAACCAGGTTACACACACGTACCATATGTATACCTACATACGTATATACACTCCCCAACATGCACACTTACACACGCACCTCTATACACATATAAACACACGGTCTATATGTAATTGAACCAGGCATTTTACTTAAAGACAACGGTAAGCAGGAAATCTGTATTTTATTACATATCTAAAAAAATATCCTGTATATTACCTAAAGATCAAAATTCAATACATGAAACGAAACTGATTATATTGCGGGGGGGGGGGTCAGGAAAAAAGTAATGAGGAAACGAACTACTATATTCTCTTATTTGCTTAATGTCCTCCCTTTCTAGGGTTTATCTGGACAGCATCTATAGTTCCATCTGCAAACCAATACGTCTGTTGTCAGATCACTAAGGCATTTGACAACATCATTTTAGAACCTTTAGTTACTGAGATATCAATAATTAAATGAATTCAGTTCACACTTTGTTCTTGTGGATACCAGCTATTTATCTCTGTCCTCTGAAAAAGCTAATGGTATAATGGGCAAAACATCAAGAATAATTAAGAAAAACGGTGCTATAAACTCTGTCGGAGAAATATAACTCTTATCCAGGACCCCAGCTAGAATTCATTTCGACAGGATCCACCCGGGACCAGCACATCTTGCTGGACAATGAAATGAAGAACCCAACAAACAGGTAATGGGCTCAGTCTCCACCTCAGGGAAGGACCACAGGGCATCCCGGAGTTGTTCCTCTGACCGGATGTGTGCAAGAATCCTTGGCTGCGAAGGTTGCGGGGTGAGGGCAGGTCCTGCTGGCCACGTGGGCGCCTCTACCAGGCCCAGGCTGGGGACAGGCTCTCCGGGGCCAGCCACGCTGCCATGCAGCCACGGGCCTAACCTGCTTCAGGTCGACCCTGGTCTAGCCATCAATGCTTTGGGCTTGTTTGCATAATCAGGTGGTCCTAACACAGAAGTTTCGAGAATGTCTTCTTCAAGGACCGGCCAGTTAAATTATAAGGAACAGGTTCATTATTCTCTCGCAGAAAGGGTCTTTGTCCTTTCAGAGCCAGTAACAAATAAAAAGGGAGAAACCGTTATTATTTTTTTCTTACGTAAGGGTCAGGCCTACCTGGTAATCTAAGCCTCCAAGGAAAAGACTCTATCTTAAAAATCAGTTCACGATACACGACAACGCCATGTACTTACTGCAGATACTGTAATTTAAGAATAAAGAATTAGCTGGAAGCTTAGCAATGGGAGTCAGCCTTGTCGAGGCAGACTTACGGAGGAGCCGTGCCCCCTATCTGCATATCCTTTCAAAATCTCTATTTTAGGGGCTGCCTACATGGGAATAGTTTCCGTCACTGCCTGCTCGTGTGTGACTTGTTAGTTATCCCTCTGGAGGGGTGGCACGTCAACTCCCCCGATGTCTACCTGTAAACTTCAAAGAGCCACACTCCTAGAAGTCAACGCTCCGATATCTTCATTAAATTATACAAGCCTCCCAACCTTTGTAAGCAAATGGATTACACTGAAAATGGAGATCTTGTTATTAATGACAAAGATATGGAAAACGCGGGATTGAAAGAAGCTTCCCCAACTTAAGGGGAAGAAATGTTACAGGAACTGCTTTGTCAACCCTAATTGTGTAATTACTTCTTGGCTTGGTCACCTAAGCTCGGAGCAAGAAATAAGAGACAGTGGTAATTTCTTACTGCTGAAATGAAGGTGTCAAGCTGTCTTGTGTGTTCTGTGTAAGCAGAGCTAAAGTTTACATTTATATCATGTTACCACAATTACAATCTTCCAGAGCACAGCGAGAAATTAGTGGTATAAGGTCAGCCCTTGCAACAGGCACACCAAAGTGTGCTTGCACAAACATTTATGTAATTTAGCCAGAGTGAAGGCATATCTGCTTTTGGTCACAGTCTCGGCCTCACTGCTCACCAGCGAAATTGGCCAACTGCTACCGGCAACCTGCATCCTAATAGCAATAAAATAATCTTTAAAACTGGTGTTAATAAAGTGGCTACTAATAATCATTAACCACTAGATGGCTTTAGATTTTTTACCTCCGAATATCTGAAGGTGAATTATTCATGGTCTTTGGGGCTATCTGCTTACCTGGGTAAAAGGCTGGTGTCAAGGCCACAGGTCCAGGCGAGCCCCCGGGAAGGGCCCTGGGGCGGGAGCGTGTCTGGGACAGGAAGGGCAGCGGGGGCTCCGCTCCCTGCCCCCCTTACAGGTGGAGAATTAAGGACAAGGGCATACAATCCTAGCTTTGGTACCACCGGCCTTCAGGCAGCTAAGAACAAGGACCACATGCCAAAAAAATTTTTTTTCACACCAAGTACGAACCACTCCTCATTCTAATGAAAAATAAGAGAGCAGAGGCACAAGTAGGAAGAGGAAAAAAAAAAATGAAATTCCATTATAACTGGCTTCCTCAAGCTTCAGCCTAGGATGTGAGTAATCACAAAAACTGTAATATCAGCTTTTTCTGTTTTCCTTACACTGGGTTCCTCCTTTATTTCCTTTCAAAGAGGGTCAAGATCTTTTTCTTTTTTTTAATTCATAAAAGCTGCTTTGTGATTACTGAAAGGTTGGTTTCCCTCTGGAACAGCTCTGCGTTCCATGACAGTCTTAAATTGGGGGGCAAAAAATAAAACTCTCATGAAAATCTCTCGGCAGCTAACCTGAGCAGACCTCAAATCTCCTGCCCCGCTTCACCTTCGGGCCTTCTGGAAACCTCTAAGGGACAGGGGCAGCTCCGAGGGAGCTGGCCAGCTCACCCGGACAGGGAGCCGCAGACAGAGGCCTCGGGAGGTGGCCTCCGTGCTAGGCCTCTGGGCGCCCACCATGAGGTTCCGGGAGCCACGGCCCCCTGGCCGCGCCCTGCCCCATCACAGGCCATGGCTTCCCACCAGTGCCATCCAAATCTACTCCTCCAATCCAATCCCTCCTCTCCACCACCTTCCCCCCCCCCAAATTGCCAGGAGGGTGGGGAGATACAAACAAATGTAGATTGCCGACTGCTGTGTGGTCCACATCCCTTTGGGCTCAAATCATCACTGAGCTTTTTAACAAGTAGTCAAATTCTGCATAGAAAGGAAGAAAAAAAAAAAACTCAGGAACTCCTGTCTCCTATCAGTCACGCAGACAGGGGTGCTCAGAAGAAACACTCCCTCCTGGTAGTTCCTGCCGGTGGTGGGGGTACAGTGGGAAACGCAGACCCTGTCAGGCTCATTCCACACAGATAAGAACCTCCTGAAATATTCCCCTCCCCAAGAGCAGAACCAAGAACCCCAAAAGGGTAACCTCGTCCTCCCTCCAAGGGCTCAAGGAGAGAAAAATGATGTGTCCCGGCCCTAAGAGAGACTCTGGCGGAACCAAAGCATCTGAGAAACAGGGCTCATGCAGGACATACGCAGAGAGCAATGAACAACCTTCATGAGCGCACCTGTACTGGAACTTTAGGAAACACGTCCGGAAAATCACTCCCATAGTAAGCAATTTACTATCTATTTTTGGCGCACTGACGAATTAAAAGGGGGCATTAATTTCTTTCATAGCTTGCAATAGCTTATGCATCTTTTCTTTCGTCTTTATCACCATTTCAGGTCTGCCGTGCATTGTTTTTAAAAATTAATCTGCATTCATACGAGCACCAAAACAATCACGGTCATCGTAATTCCCGGTGGAGGTGGCTAAAATTGTGCCAGTGAAACTTTACAACGGCCGCTCTATTCTGCTCGCTGGTGCTACCATCGCGAAGGGAAGGGAAGCCCTCTGGTGAAGTTGCATTTTCTGGAAATATCGTGAAGTCACAGGGAGAGGGAAGGACACCCAGTTGCGGGGAACCAGGCTGGAGCTGCGCTCGCTGTCTCGTGGTGGTCAAGAGCTCTAGGTAGTGTGTGTCCCACCAATTGCCACCTACCAGGGTGTCGAAGCTATCCGGTCAAGCCGTGACAGTCTATTGATTTTAATAGAACGTCCATTTTATATTTCCACACCTTCCCTTCACCGCACAATTGCTGCCGAAGGGCAAAATTATCCTTCCATGATAAGAGCCTTTGTCATATTCTAACACCATAGCCTAAACCCTGGCTCATCCCTTGTTCCTGCAGTTCTCAATGAGGTGCTGTGCTCCGTGCTTCCTGACAATATAATCATCATAAACTTTATTATTACATCTGGAATTTCATGATATGCTCCGTAATTGATTACAGAGGCACAGCCCAGAATGCGGCTCCCCCAAGCTTTGCCACAGTTCCAGTAACCTAACTGCTTAATGCTCCTGGAATGTATAAACACTGCTAACTGCTACATTCCCCACACTGACATGGCAGAAGGAGCCACCGAGCCAGCGGGTTCTGTGAGCAGAAGGCAATCTCCACGCCCCGAAGGCAAACGCCCTCGTGGGATGTAAACCGAGATCACGTTTTGGGGGGTGATGATGGCAGACTACCCGTAATCAGATGGGATTTGGGGGCTGACGCCCGGAGGTTATCAGCTGTATTTGGGAACGGAGATCAATAACGAAGTTTGCAGGGACCCACCACCCATTAATACTCATGCTCGATGTGGTGGGGATTCCAGGGTAGAGAACTGCGATTTGGAGATTATGAAAAGTGCCATCGTTCACTATTTCTAATTTCATGAGCACCACGGCAGGAATACAAAGTAAAGCAGAGGAAAAGCCATCTTTTGCAGGCATGCGATTAGACTGGCTAATGCACCCATCTAATAAGGAAAAAGACAGGCAAAATAAAACCAAGGGAGAAGGCCATACTCAAAGGTCCCTGGGACTTGGGGCCACAGATGAGCTTCCCAGGAATGCAGGGCATTCTCTCCCTTCACTCCCACCCAGAGAGAGCCCAGAGCACCGGCAGCTGCCCTCTCAACACTCCCCAAATCAGGAAGATGCTATCAGGGGGCACAGGAGCCCAGAGGCTGTGGGCATGGGATGGAGAGGGGGAGGGGCAGGGAGAAGGGCACCCCCACTTGCCCAGCACGGGCACCCACGAGGCTCTCCCTCCCCCTTACTATCTCTAACCCAAACAGTCCTTCTCACCAGCAAATCCTTGGCCAAACTCCTGACATGAGATCTCTCTAGGCAGATCCATTTTAAACCATCAAGAGAGTATCACCAAATGTGCTGTTTGCAACAAACAAACAAAAATCAACTTTGCTGATTTCCTCCCAACGCGCCCACAGGCCACAGGGCTGAGCTCAGAGGGCACACGGGGGAGCAGACCCTGCACCCCCGTGTGGCCTGAGTGGGGGGCGGCCAGCCAGCGAGCCGGCACCGGGACCACCTGTGACCGGTCAGGCTCTTTTCACCTTGGCCGGCGAGTTCCCGTTAAAAATGGCCCTGCCATCACCTCAGCTAGGTTCCCGCACGAACGCTAATAAGTACTTGTTTGTTGAACTGAAAAATCATTACCACAGAACACGTCAAGTAATGAAAGATGTTTTCCTTGGAGAAATGTTAAATACTTCACTTCTTTCACAAGGAGCGAGTACATGTGTTTCCAAATATTACCTTTCTCCCTCCCCACCCACACTTCATCAGAAAGTCTGGAGCTCCAGGACCCAATTTCAACAAACTCATGTTGCATGGCTCTGAGAACCAAGAACATGCTGTTATTTTATTTATTTTCCTCTGCCCAGCTGACTATGTGTTTGTTCTCTTACTTATTCACCTAACCATCTCCGTAGGAACCTCAGTCACGTAGCAGAGTGTCCGTGCTGCCTTACTGTTTTATACAGAAAAGCTAGAGAAAATACCACCACCGCAGTCTCATACATTACACGAGATAGTATTCCCTAACTAATATATATGAAAGAGCCATTTTACTACAGGCCTAGAGCAAAAACAAAGGCAGGAAATGGAATGCCAAGACGGGGGAACACTGCACCACGTGGAAAGCCCCGGTAACCCAGTCTTCTCCTCCTGCAAAGATGGATCCTTGCCCCCTGCCCCTTCCAAAAGCTTTCCCTTAGGCAAAGGAGTGGTGACAACTCCATCTCTGGCATTCTGGGGTATTCAAAGCGGTTTTAGAACATATTCGCCTACAGAGAGTTCCACTGGTTAATTCCTGCTTTCTTTCTATTTCCCAGCTATGGCATCCTAAGGCTTCTGGCAGAGCCAGAGGGTGGAGGGGTGCTCTGTGTCCACGGCACCTGCGCTGAGAAAACCCAAAACGACTTCCAGGTAACCTTGTCTCGTGGAACTGCAAGAGGGACATGGGCATCACTTATATAAAACACTCAGCACGTGGACGTGGGGGTCGGTGGAGTCCCACGTTGACTTGCCATCACATGACTTGGAACGTGGTGGCTCTATCCTGGCACACCCCCCGAGACACGGGACACCCCTATGCATTTTCCCCTCTCTTCTCGTAGCAGCAATCATCCAGGGACAGAAACACTCAAATTGTGGCCAGAACGTACACTCGCAGAACCAAAACCTTCTCTAAAGAACAACCAGCCTGCCCACCCCACTCCCCCAGCTCCTTGGCCTCTCGTTTACTCTGTGAACCACTTGAACAGATGCCAAGGGGTTACCTGGGAGAACATGAAGCATCAGATCCCAACCACAGTCGCCCCCAAAATGACCTGCATGAACTTCTCAAAACTTGGAAGACTTTCCTTCCCCCTCTCCCCACCTTGGTTTTGTTTTCCTTTTCTTAAGGGGAAGCAAATTTCAACCTGATTTCACTAGCACTGAAGGTTGAAATTTTTTTACCTGGGAATTCATAAATCTACGGTAAGTGATTCCCAGGGACCTCGCTTCCTCTGCCCGATGAGCCGCCCGCCACATTTTGGAATCATCTTGGCTGACTTTAGGCAATGTGCTTTCTCAGCAATTATTTGTAACGGGGAGATGACAACTGCAGGAACGTCTCTTGGAGGGCCGAGAGGAACTCCCTCCATCGTGTGTCTCCAAAGGGCCAGATCCCATTGGGGGACGGGAGGGCCCCCACCCTGGCCCCTCGAGGCACCCAGGACATCTCAGGGAGGCACCCGAGCCCGGGCCGGGAGTCCCCCGTCGATGCTGGCCTCCCGGCCCCGCAGTCCCTTGTGAGTCATGAACAGACATTGCCCAAGAATATGTCAACCTTCAAGGGCAACCGCTAGGAGATCAGGAAACTCCGAATCTGACTGGAGAACTCAGAAGGCCACCAAGGGGACACTGGCTCAAGGACCCCGGTAGCCACCGCAAGTCAAAGTCATCTGTTCCCTGGAGGTCAAGTTCTAAATAGAAAGGTTTCCTCCAACCACAAGTGAGACCCCTGTGGGGGCTCCAGCATGTCTCGCAGGTGCTTTTTCTTATCTGGGTATTTCTCTCTCTCTCTCTCTTTCTTAGACACACACACACACACCAAAAGGCCAGCGTCGCATCACCCCTAGGGGGCTCCCAGTTCACTATGGGAGAAGAAGGACGTCACACCCTGAGGTGCAGCCCCGGGGGGACTCCCTTGGGATGCTCCCCGATGAATCCGCAGGGCTGCCGGAGCGGAGGGATGGAGTTCCCAGTGTTCGATCTGCGGCACCCTGAAAGCGGCGTCCCAACTACAAAAGTGTTGCTTTCTTCCTTCTCATGAATTCTAATATTCAAGCCTTTTTTCCTTCTGCTAATTTTAGTAGTCCTGCTATTCTTTGGGAGGAGAATGGTGTGAAAATCAAGCATAGTATCCAAAAATAAAAGAGTAGATCTGTTTCAGGGCTTGCGGCATATTTAACTGAAAATCAACTCCAGATCCACCGCTTTCTATCTAGTCTTTAATACGTTTTCCAATTTCTCCAGAATATTTTAGCTTCAGGAAAGGCAAGGATGATTTCCTCATCTATGAATATTTTTGAGACTGAAATGGGCACCCAAAATTATTTCTAGATTATAATTGGGAGGGTCTCCTCAGATTGCGATGCCAGGTTATTGCTGGGGAAGGAAGTCACCAATGCGCTCCGCGGGGCCACGCCAAGACCGCTTGCAAAGCCTCCTTCGGGAACCAGGAGCACGTGCTCTTCAGAGCACGTTCCTGGGCAGGTGAAGGACGACGGAGCTCCCTCCGTGCAGCCTGCAGGTAGACCTTATGGCATGCTTGCCAAGCCTTCCCCCTTCATTAAAAAAAAAAAAATGTCTTGTCTTATCTAAGGAATTCAGGTCCAACCCGGCAGAACTGTGGAAGGACATGTGGTCCAGGTGAGCAGAGTTCCTGCAGTCTGAGGCTGTCCTCAACAGCCTCGTGTGACAGCCAGGGGGGCCCAGAGGACAGGAGCAGGGACGCTACCTGAAGACCCCAGCCCATGCCTCCTCAGCCAGGGAAGCCGGACATCTGTGACAGAAAGTTAGAACTCTGTGTCAAGCCCTTCATGCAAACAATAAATATTACTTCTGCTCATAATCGGACTTTTCTCCCGCATCGTCTTTGAATGTTGAACCTTTTTCAATTAATTAAAAACTATGCATTGCAGAGTGCATATTTTATCAGCCCTCAGCTGCTTAAGTGTCTAGAAAAGACCAGGCAGTTTTTCTTTCTTTCTCTCTTTCTTTTTTTTTTTTTCCAGGCAACCCAGAGCAAGTACTTGCAAGGGTCATATCTTTTTAATTATCTTTTCTCTCTTTGATTAATTATTCCGTCTGACAATAGCGTGTTTCTAATGCTATTCACCTGCCTTTGATGATTGACAACTTTTCTGTCTGATTCAGAGCAAACAGCTGCTGCCACAATCTCCTAGCAACCCGGGTGTGATGGATGAGCCCCCAAGATGGATGGCTGCAATAAATCATGTCTCCAGCCATAAAACGGAGAAAAGGGGAGAAGAAGGAAAGCGAACAAAAAACAAAACAAGGTTTCTTCCCATGAGTGCACTCCGCTCCTTACCAATTATACCTGAAATGGACTTTGGCACCTATTAATAGCAAAGTTTCTCTAATCGGTAAAAATGGGATGATGCCATTTGTAGCAAAGGTGTGTTTACAGTTGTTCCTGCAAATTGGCACTTGTACTCCCAATTTCCTCCAACACCGGCCAAGTGCGAGGACAGAGGATCAAAGTTTTCCTCTCCTCCATGGAGTCTCAGCAAGAAACAGTATCATCTTTTTATAGTCAGACGCGAGTCCAGGCACCAACCAGGGATATAAATCTGATGCTACCCAATTTTTGGCATCAGCTGGCTACAGCAAAAGTGACTCCTAAGTCATCCTCGTGTGCAAGGATTCAGTGAGGCTGCTAATAAAGTTATTTCAAAATAAACACACACACACACACACACAGTTGCCTGGAGTCGGTGAGTGAACAACCCACATTTCCACCACGTCTCTCCTGCTCGTGGTAGAGGCAGGCTTTTTACATGTCAGGGAAAAGTTTGTCCAGAAGCAGCAAGATATGCAAGATAGGAACGTCCAGCCTTTCCACCCATTCTAGATTCTCATTTCTTCCGATTAAAAAAAAAACAAAAAACAAAAAACAACCAAAAAACTACCGCAGCCTAACTTTCTGTCCCATCAATTTTTTAAATTAACGTCCACACTGTAAGTCATACAAGGAGCCCTAAATTTAATTAGCAGAACCAAATAAAGTCACATATTTAATAGAATGCCTGCCAATTAAATTTGCACTATCGGGGCTCTCCTGGTGGAGGAAACCAGAGCAGGAAGGCCAGCAGTTTTTGTTTTCCTTTTTCCACCGGGAAAGCAAAGGCCTCTGCAGCAAGGCTGGCCTGGCCGCTGATTCTCCCAGCAGCTGGGGGCTCCATCCGTAAGCCAGCCTGCGTCCCTAACTACTTCCAGTAGGTGGGGGTGTCCCGGAGCAGAGCTCAAGGGTGCACAAGAACCAGAAGTGATTAGCTGGGCTGCGGAGGGGCCTGGAAACAGCTGTGCACATCAGTCCTGGTGGGGGTCTGCCGGGGCCTGGGAGGGGGACAGAGTGCAGACACAAAAGGGGAGGAGGCTGCTGGGAGCAGGGGCAGGGAGCCACAAAAGATCATTTTTTATCTGAGATATTCCTGAGACGTGGAAGTCTGTTTCTTCATTCTCACACTGCTAACCAAGCCAACCAGTCTTTTTTGAATAGTTATATTGTGCTAAGCTTTTCAGATACAGATTTTTTTTTTTTAAGCATGTCACAGAGTTTAAAAAATCAGGCAAGGGTCCTGGCTTTGGCAACTACAGCTCTGTTTATATTTTAATGTTTCGTACGTGACTGCCTCTGTCGGGAAAGAGAGAGGGAGAGAGAGAGAGAAGTTGCCTGTTAGCTTTAGTGTAAATCACAGATACTTCATTTTTTCCCTTGGAAAAATGTCCTTGGAAATTATTCAAAATTAAAGCCTTCCCCCCCTTCCTTTTTTGGGGGGTGTGTCTTCTATATTGTAAATGAGAGGGCTCCTGTCTGGTCAGCAGCAATGAGAACCCAAGGCCAATCGATGGAAACACACACGCACACACACACAGGCCCCTACCCTGCTCCAACTCATCCAACTCTCAAGTTACAGGTTTACACGGCAAGTCTAAATAATATTCAAAATGATAAATGGCACCCTAAGCCCAGCATCCACCATCAATCTTTTCTTAAGGTACATCCATCTTCAATAACGCATGTTTGAATCATGTGAAGCCAGGAGCCCTGAGATTCATTTCTACCACCCCTCACAAGCCAGGGTGGCTTGAATGATACCTGTCAGCCCTGGTTTGTTGTTGCTGCTGTTTTCCTCGACTACCAATGGGAAAAACAGAAGGAAAAGGAGAAAAGGCATGGGGTGGGAGGGGGGGACAGTCAGAAGAGCGTCAAAGGCTGAACAGTGTGGTTTAGCAGATAATATGAAAGACCATAACCTCTTCCCTGCTTCTGCCAATCTCGCGCCCGCCACACCACACACCCAGACAGCCACACACGGAGCAGGCTCTCGCCTCTCCTCGCCCCTGCCTCTCCTCCCTCCTCCCTGTCCCTCTCGCCAAATCAGCAGCCTCTCTCTGCAAGCCAAGGGTACAGGACTGGGAGGAGGAGACAGCATCACATGGACTGGGCTTCCCTCCCCTCCCCGTTGTCTGGCTGGGGCCCATATGATAAATGACATATGTCATTCTGTCAGGAGGGAAGGGTGGGTCAGTGATGTATGACTCTGCTGAAAAGGAAATCGACTGTTTGGCATGGCGCAGCTCTTCTCCACCAGGATTTAGTTCCAGAACTCTGAAATGAATTCTCCGACGTTTCAAGTGCATACTTAGGGCAGGCTGATGGGAGGCCTGGGGAAATCGCACTTTATCCTCCCCCTGCCCTTCCAATGGCAAAAAAAAAAAAAAAAGAAAAGAAAGAAAGAAAAAGAAAAAGAAAAAGAAAAAGAAAAAAAAAAGAAGAAGACAGAAAGAAAAAAAAAAAACAAGGTTCTGCCACTGGATACCTGCAAAAGGCCACACGGGTGTCAAAGTCCCCAGCAGTCACACACCACGGGTTATTAAAAATGTGACTTAGGGGGAAAAAAAAAAAAGAAATCAAGTGGAGAGTAAGGTTAGTCCTTTTATTTATTTATTTTTTTAATAGCAAAGGGCTGACACAAAAGCAAGATAAAAATTAGCATGTTTGAAGTAATCGTCCCGCAGCTTGACATCTGCATAGTAAATTTTAAAGGAAAAAAACGTGTCAGACAGCCATGAGCCGCTTCGCCCTCCCCCCTTTCATTAGCTCACTGCCAGGGTGGCACTCTGCTGAACCTCATTACGGCAAGAGGATTTATGAAGCTGAACCCGATGGCAAAGAAAAGGCATCTGTCAATAATTGTAGGGAGCTGCACTCACAGCTTTGAAATCTCATTAAGTATGCAGTTATCAGGCATAAAGATCAAAAACATTACTCAACTCCGACAGAATCTTATGGAGGAACATTAATTAGCAACAGGCCTACAGTACAAAAAAAAAAAAAAAAGGAAAAAAAAAAAAACACAGACTTCCTCTCACACCTGCCCAACCCACAGACCTAAAGCAACACTCCCCCTCCCCCCCGAAAAAAAATAATTCCAGGCATCTGAGACTGATCAAGAACATGAAACAGGAGAGATGCACAGAAAGAAGAGGGAGGGAAGGGGTGAGCGGCGGCAGGGAGGGAGGGAGGGGAGAGGGGGAGGGCGGGGAAATTCGGTTGAGAAAGGCTTGGCTGTGAGAAGAGAAAAGGAAGAAGCTGTCAAATTTGAGAAGGATGTCAGCGCTGGCCCTGATTACAGGGGCCTATGGAGTTCTCAGACCTTTTATCATCCTCGCCATCAAAACCAGCCCGGCTCACCGCAGGAGGGCTGGTGGCTGCCTGGCTGTCCCTGGCCCCGGGGCCCAGACCCCAGGACCCTCTCACCTGGCAGGCAGGGTGCCTTGGGCCCGGCGCCCAGGAGGCAGGCCCTGCCAGGCCTTCTGCAGCAGTACCATGCTCTCCCCCGCGCCCAGCTGACCAGAGCCACGGCCAGCCCCAGCTCTGCGGGCCCAGGGCACGGTCTAGGGACTCACGGCTGTCACTGTCCATCTGACCACCATCTGAAAAACACCCTGTTCTTCCACCAAAGAGACTCTGGCAACCCCTCCTCACACGTACACGTTCTCTCATTTGATTTCTGTGTATGACTGATTCATACGACATACTGCAAAATAAAATTGAAGTGTGGAGGATTCCCATCCGGACGGTAAAGCCGACGCCGGGTCACAGGGCTTCATGACCTTTGTAGCACACGGGACAGGGTGCAGCTGAGGACGGGAGTCACGCCGATGCCCGCGCTGATCTGACTCCAGCGGAGCCACAAGAAACAAAATCAGATGACAAACGTCTTGAGCTACCCCATTCTCCACCTCCTGCAAGTTGCCCTGGGAAAGAATCATTTACACCTGTTTGGAAACATCCCACAAGGATGATGCGCACAGGGCTCAGGCAAAGGTCTCTTCCATCCCATGGTGGCCTGCATCCCAGGTAGGTGCACCAAGGCTTGGGGACAGGTCTCCAATACCACCTAGGCTCTGTCCAACAGGCAACATCAGCCAAACTCCGTGGCACGTGGTGCAACAGTTAGGCACGGCCCCCAAGCTCCCCCGTGAAAGGTGGAGAATAATAATGGTAATAGCAAGAAAGCCTTTATCCTGTACGAATGTCCCTGCACTTACAGAAAGGTGGCCTTCTCTGGTTACCCGTGAGCACATGCTCAAACGTGCTCTCACGCGCCCGCTCACACACACACACACACACACACACGTGCACACACACAGCACTTCCCATAATCCCACACCATGTGAACACCTTCAGAACAGCACCTCTTTTGATCTGAAACCCCTGCTATCACTCTTCTCTGAGTGTCTCTTTCCCTCCTATGCCAACCTCTTACCTCGTTCCATGGCCGTTTCCGGAGCGCTTACCTCTCTCCTCTACCGAAGAGAATGGTCACCTTTTCTAATTAGCCACATCTTTAAGGGAAAGGGCATTAAGATTCCTAGGCAACCAGCTTGGAGATCTCTTCAAGACAAGGCCCATCCTTTCCAATAAATGACTCTCCTTTGGAATATCAATGAACACGGCTCGGATAAATTGTCACCTATGACCAAAACTAGTTAAGAACACTTGTCTATAAACCAGACTTGATGAGAAGAAATTTTAGTAGTAGTGTTACAATAAGGTGTTTATATTTTTTATGTGCTTACCATATTACCTTTATTATGTGTAACATCAAAGTGATTATAGCAATTACATCTAACAGAATTAATTACAGAACTTCCCATCATTCCAGGATACATAATGCATTAGAGGTAAGCCAAAGAAAGAAAGCATCTTGATTGTAGTAACTATTGTTGGTATGTATTTTCCCCAGCAGCAAATGCCAAAGCAACGGCAGCTTGCAGGAAGAACAGGGTAATGGAAACTGAGAGGTTTAATAGGAAATGAGGTATATTTTCTTTAAATTAAGTAACACCTTTGCCTAATAATATCTTGGTGCTATTGGACATATAAAATCCATTTAATTTTTTTAAGTGTAAATCTTTAAAAGGCACTAGTTAATCCACCCAACGAATGTTACTACATAAAGGAGAAAGCACGTGGGTGAAAGACGTACAAGTCTTTACGTATGCAAAATAAATTCACTCAAGGCTTCATTAATATTAATTTAAATTCAAAACCCATTTACATTAAATTGTTCATTAAAAATTGCCTATTTTATGCAACATGCATTTCTCAAAGAACTCAGAGGAAACTGAATACATAGGACTGGATTTAATGATGGGAATGGAAAAATCAAAAGTAAATGAATTTGAGTCATTTCACGTATATTACCAAACAGCGCTTTGCCCTCCATTAAGGACGGGTTCCAGTTTGGGGAACAAACAAGCACTCAGAGTATTTTGCTTTCTGTCAGTACAGACTTGTGGCCACGACCTTCTGGTCTACCAAAGACTAAGAAGAAAACAAGACGCACTGGCGGGATGAAGAGGGCAGCCAATCCAAATATGGACTTGGGAAGGGACCGGGTACCACATTCAGCATCCCGGCTGAACTCACAGAGCATTGAGGGTGAGGCTTGCTTTTCAAAACACATACATTAGTTAGCATTTGCCAGTGCCCATCTTGGTCAAGAATGAATAGTTTCCCCTTGCCCTTCACTCCGCCCCCTGCAATGCTTTATTCCCAAAGCAAGGGGACCAAGAATATGATGACAAGGAGTTGGTAAGTTCCTTGCTTTGGCGCCCTCCCCCTGAAGACAGTCTGAACTTACACTGTTTCCCCAACAGCTGTTCTGGATGAAGAAAACACAGTCATAATTAATAACATGTGTCCTGACAGTATGAATTAATAATTTATCATTAAGCCCAAACAAATTGAAATTATTCTTCAAGAGCCACACCTTTGCACATCTGAGAAAACAAGGTAAGAAGATGGTGGAAAAGTCCAGGTAACATGACCTGTAGAGCAATGTCTTTCCCCCCCTCAATACATCTCTTGGGCCACTCTTGTTGAAATACTAAAATAATTTACAGAATCGAAAGTAATTAAACCCAAGAATCTAAGTGCTGATCAAATCAAGTGTATGTGCTCGAAATGTCTTCTTTTTTTAAATGGGGCTTATAAAATATTCAATATTTGGTCAAGGACACTATGTAATCTTTCTGATAAAGATTCCTAAACCTAGAGTATGACAGTTGTGCAGGCAAGTGGTCATAAGCAGATTATGCTCTATTACTGTCTCCCTCTCTCTTTTTTTTTTATTTCCAAAAATGCATAGCATTATTCTGGTTACAAACAGTGAACTGAATTTTTACATCCATGTCTAATGTAATTGTTTACCAATGTTGAAAAATTAGAGAAAGCTACCAAGTCTATGTATCCATTCCTTACAATTCAGGTAAAAAAAAAAAAAATCTAGAAGGAAAAAAAAAACCATTCATAGCCATTGTTTAGTAGGATTTAAAAATTAATTTAATGACTAACTGCAAATACTGGAAACTAGAATTAATCTGTCTGGATTTTTTTAAAGGCTTACAGACATTTAAATGCATGTATCGGGACACTTTATCAACCTAACATAAAATTGTCATCTTATCTTATTATATGACTATTTTATGCATGTGTCAAAGAATTTAAAAATGACTGCCTGTCTATTGAGTCTAATTACAACTGCACATTATCTGTCTAGATGTACCAGTCCATATCATTGTTACCAAATACAATATATTGTATTCACCTTTCATTTTTAACTTCAGACAGAGAAACCACAATCTGGAGCATAACTAAAATACACACACACACACACACGCATACACGTGCGACCGTGAACACCTGAGAGGGTCTGGGTAAGTGGTGGCACTGCTCTGTGCTCTGTGCTGTCCTGTTTCTCTCCATGGGCTGTGGGAAAATGCTACAGGGGTGTTACAAGACAGCTTCTTGGAGAGAAAGGCCCATCTACCTAACTGGGCTGCTCACTAACACAGAAGGGGGGACACACACCCTACTTCTTTTCTTTTCTTCTTTTTTCTTTTTTCTTTTTCTTTTTTTCTTTTTTTTTTTTTTTACTACCAGACCAAAGCTATTTTTATAGCTTGTCCAGTGACAGGCAGGAATAAAAATGGGCCAGCAGGAAAGCCTTACAAACCACACGCAGAATAAGGGTGACCTGCTCACGTCCCTGGATTAACATGGCTGTTGTACACCAGGACGGGGACTCTGCTCCTGTCCCTTCTGCTCCCCTGCCTGTGACTGCAGTGCTTGCCTCAGCCTGGCTCCGCCACCACCAGGGTGGAAGGGGAAGCCCCCGAAAACGTGCAGCCACTTTGGCCTGCAGAAGAGGATCCTTCTCCTTCCAGAAACCCAGCAGTGGAGGCTGCAGGTGGGGGACGAAGGGCTTAAATTCTGGGACCTCACCTCGGCTTCCCGGCGCCCCCACGGCCCTGAGCAGTCACCTTTCAGTCTAATCCCTTTACAGAACAATCTTTGGTAAAAAGAGGAAAAAGGCAGACTTGTGAGACAATTTGGGGAAGAGCTGCTGATACGTCAGTTACTGACGATCGCTCGCTTATGAGCGCGCTCAAGGCAACGCTGAGAACAAAATGACAACATCCACCGCTCACAATCAAGTGTGGCCCTGGAGAGCACTGAAGCCCTAACTGACAGTTGTCAAGATAATGGGGGCACAGCAGCTGATTCTAGAAGATTCTCTTCCCTAGGTGGATGTCCAGGGGGATAGCCTTGCCTCCTGCCCTCTTTGTTTCTTTCCTTCATCTTCTTGATTTTCCTTTTTTAAAATGTGCATTGTTCCTCCACATTTTGTAGGAAAATGGGCGGGGGGGGGGTCGGATCACAGAGCAGCCTGAACCCGTCATCTTGTCACCTTGCTAGAGGGCAGAATACCTGTCCGAAGGAGAAATGTGTGGCAAGCTTGAGAGCAAATACATTCCCAGGGCTAATGCCAAAATGCCCTCCTGAATGCTCCACATGCCTCCGACAGAGAAGAGGAGCTGCCCAGTGTGTGCACAAGCCTTACGAAGGCCTGGACGGCAGTAGTGGACAGCACCAGACGCACTATGTTTTAGGCATGCCCCCATCCACTGGTGCTGCGAACCCGCTTTGCCTTGCCACTGCAAGCCCACCCTGCCCCCCCCGGGGGGCCCCACAGTGATCTGGAACAGCCGCAGAACCTAAGGGGTTCAAACCACTTTTACAAACATCAAGATGCTTAAAGGTTTCCCTTCTTGATGTGACCACCCAAGAACTCCTTAGAATACGATTCTCTTTCAACGAATGAGACTCGAAAGGTCAATGGCAAGTTGTGGTTCACCGAGGCTATTTTTTTTTGCAAGTTGAGGCAATTTTTTTAAAGATTTTACAGTCCCTACCCGCCCCCCCGAAAACGGATATGAATGGATAAAATGTTGTCTGCTATGAAATACTGATTTCATTTTTTTTTTTCTGGTATCTTCAAAAAACACTTGTTTAAAAAAAATCACGCCCAGGTAAGAGTCCCGCATTGAGCAACGGACAATGGTCATTTTGCCTGAAGGACACTGGCCTCTCCCACCCTCCTCCCCTGAGGCAGGAACATCTGGCCAGCACAAATGTATGGCCCTTTGAAATGACACGCCTGGAGAAAGGACACTCCTGCCCAGGTTTCTCTTCGGCAGGTGAAGAAACGTCTCTCTCCCTTTGAGAACAGACACCACGAAGCCATGCATAATTTCTATTAAAAAAGAAAAAGAAAGAAAAGAAAGAAAAAAAGAAAGAAAGAAAGAGAGAGAAAATCTTAAAGTACAGAAATACGTCTTTTCAGGGATTCTTGGAGGCTGATCTGGCCTTCTGGAGAGCAATGTTACATTTGGCCTAGATATGAAGGCTGTGTGCACCTGTGTGCTATGTCTGCACTCTCTACTCAGCTCTCAGCCCTTTGTGGTTGTTATTCTACCCCAGACCATTAAAAGGGCCCTAATTCCTATGACATGATTATCCAGGTACCAAAGCCCATTTGTCACCTGCAGCAGAAAATTGAGTTAATGCACAACTAAAGGCAGCCAGGACTGTGTAATATCAACTTGATTACATCAAACTAGCTGCAAACCTAATTCTGCTAGATGACACTGCGTCGAGCTTGTCATCTCCAATCATTAAAGCTGTCAGGAATCCATCAGGTTTACAGCTAATTAGGTGAACACTAATGAAGCTGGCAAAACAACTTTTCTTTTTTTATGGCTGAGCGGACCTTTCAGTTTGGAGGGGAAAAAAAATTCTCGAGTATTCTCAAGGTTGCTGGGGACTGGATTTCCAGTTACCAATCAGCAGACATCTTTCTTTTTCCCACTCTCTATCAGTGCAAAGCAATCAATTTGTCATCACTCCCAGGATGCCACAAAAGCAGGCATGAACCTTATAACTTGCAGCTGTGAGAACTAAAAACAGGAGGGAAAAAATGGGAAGTTTCTCGTCCACCCAAACCAACCAACCAACAAAAACCTCTGGCAGCTCACTTATCGGCCTGTGCGTACTTAACACTGGCCTAAATGTGGAGGGTTTTTTTTTTTTATCCCTCCCCTCTTCTTAAATAAGTAGCCCTTCAGACATTCTCCACCCCCTCCTCCACACATCCATTAGGCAGAGGCATTCTGATAAAGTAAATCCAAAACCAGGGTATGGGAAAGAAAGAAAGCACTCACACTGCCAACTTCTGATTGACCATTAAGCTATTGATGAATGTGCCTGTCAGGAGAGAGACAATTAAATCAAATATGAAACAAAGTCGTTTTGACGGGTCATTTTGATAGAGCAAAACCATTCTTCCATCTCCTATTAGCCGGGCAGTCAAGTTTTTATATAATGAATATTTCTTAACTGACCTGAGATTTCCTGGCTGGCTTTTGAAAAGGTGCAAAAAGGTTAGTGAACAGGTTGCTTTAGGGAAAGAAAAAAAAAAAAACAAATAAATAAAATCAACGGTCCATTTCCTCCTTCGCTAATATTTTTAGCAGAAAGTTATCCTTTAAGAGTCTCAGATTGGCAAGGTGGAGGAGAAAAGATGAAGCAACCGTAGAAAGAGTTCTAAACTAAATGTAAAGATGTAATCACATATGGTTCATTTGATTGAGGCACACAGATACCTTAAAATGTGCATCCAAAAAGGAAAGAAAAAATTTAAAAGACTGGAAGAAGCCCAAGACACTCCTACTGCCCAACTTTGTGAAGGAGTCCTCCAAACTTTTAGAGTTTATTTTGGGTAGATAAGCTCATTGCTTGAGCTTGGAATTTAAAGGAGAAGAGGAGGGATGGGCAAGAAGTATCAGCCAGGAGGTGACTGGAGTGCCAGCACCCTCTCTAGAACCACCGCTGGGATTTTCGAACTTCCTGAATGTGGGCAACACTGAGGACAGAGAGCAAAGCCTGCATTCTATGCCCCCAAACCACATCTGTTTTCTTCGAGGATTTTCTTAAGACACGAACAAGAAAGTCCATTTTCTGGGAGAAGAAAGAAGAGCGTTCCCTCTGCGTGACCCTGTGTAAGGAGACTCCAGTTCAGAGTGCGGCCAATGTGTGAGCTCCACCGGCAGTGCTGGCTCACAGGATGGAAATGACCATCACCGTCACCCCCAGGGCGGCCACACACACTCAGGGGCAGCCGCATGGGCACAACGCCTTCATCCAAGAAGGGCACCAGGCAATGCGCTGACCCTTCGCTCTGCTCTCCCTTCTTCCACCAAAAGGGAAGAACAGAAAAGAAAAGAAATGAAACTCCACTTAACCCTCCTGTTCAAGCAGCATCTGAACCTCGGCACATCTGAGTGTTACTCATATCAAAATACATCCCGTCCATATGTGGTCCTCTCAGCAATCCGTCCCAAATCCCCGAAGTTGCACTGACAGGGCCCTAGTGACGTCACAGAGCTTGGCCTCACCATTGCGGGTGATTTATTGATGTTTATTGGGAATGAATAGATCAAAGGCAGCAGCATGACGGGCGATCAATCAGTCATCAAATCAAGGGTGGCAAAGGGCCAGAAACCCTTCTTCCAGGCAACATGCCCCCAACTGACATTATTGCAAAATAATGTTATGCGTGTGGGTTTTGTTTTGTTTTCAATGATGCTTTTTCCAGAAAAGAGAAAAAAAAACGACTCAGTCTTAACAGGAGTTGACACTCCTCGCAAAAAAAAAAAAAAGGGGGGGGGGGGAAGTACACAGACACGTCCCAGAACTAAGTGCTACGAGGAGATGCGGGTGGGAGAATCAGTGCAAGGAGGGGGTGGGGGCAAGGGAAAACAAACAGGGATAGAGGGAACGCCAGCATCTAACACTGACTTGACAGTCATCTGACAATACCCAGACCCTGTGCGCTCTGGCTTGCACGGCTTGCCCGCGTTGGGCCCAATAAATGAAGAATCAATCGGATTAGCAGTAAGGTGGCCGAAGGGACCCGCTCGCTCACTCGCTGGCTCTCTTTCGCTCGGCAGACACCGGGCTGTCCCCCGCCGGCCGGCCGCGGGAGGACACGGAAGGTGTCCCAGGGAACTCAGGTGACCCCGCCCGCCCCCCACAGAAAGAGAGCGAAAAGGGCTCCTTCCCATCCCCTCCGCAGCCGGAGAGCTGAAGAGGCAGGGACCCAGCCCGGCTCAGTTGGCCCCGAGCGCGCGCGGCTCCTGAAGTGGGTGCGAGCCGGAGCAGGGCGAGCGCGGCGGGGCGTCCGGGGGGCGCCCGGGACGCGAGGCGGGCGCACGCACCCAGAGAGCGGAGCAGCGAGCGAGCTTGGCGCCCCGGAGTTACTCTGCGCCGGCAGAGGGAGAGGGGCGAGGAGTGGGGCGAAGAGCGGGGTCGCGGCCGGCCGGAGGCACACCGCGGCGAGAGGAAGAGGAGGAGGAGGAGAGGAGGAGGAAGGGGAAGCGGCTCATACCTGCTGCGCGCCGGGGCGCCTGCTGCTTCCTCCTCGGCATGATGCTCCTCCGGCGACTGCCACTGCCGCCGCCGCCGCCGCCGCTGCCGGGCTGAGGAGAGGGAGGGAGGGGCGGCGGGCCCGCGGGGGGGCGAGGCGGGCCGGCTCTCAGCCTCCCCCCCGGAGAGCGGCCGCCCGCAGGATGCTGCTGCGCCCCGGCTCTCCGCGTCCCCCCCTCTCCGCGCTCCGCCGCGATCCCCGAACGTGCGGAGGGAAGAAGGAGGGCGGGCGAGGGAGGAGCGCGGGGGGAGGAGGAGGCAGAGGAGGAGGAGGTGGTGAAGGAGGAGGAGGAGGAGGACCGCGCTGCCGGCGGAATGGGAAGTTTGACAAATCGCTCCAGAGGCCCGAGGAGGAGGGGGCGGGGAGGAACGGCGGCCCTGCCCCCCCCCCGGCCCCGTCCC
>NC_048229.1:43314744-43339341 GCF_002007445.2 Ailuropoda melanoleuca | reverse complement strand
CCCCCGGGCGGCGGCTGCTGAGCGGGAGCCGGAGCCGGAGCGGCGCGGGCGGCGGCGCATCGATGCGCTGCGGGCTCGATTGCGTCTCCCTGGGCCAGCTCTTGGGCCGGGAATGGGGCGGGGCGGGGCTGGCTCCGGGCGCTGCCGGGCGGCAGTGGTGGGGGTGCGGGGGCGGCCGCCAGGCCCACGGTCCCCGAGGTGGCGCTGCTCCTGGGCGCGCCGGCTGGGGCCCGGGGACTCCCTTGGGCCCCGCGTCTGTTAGTCCCGGCGAGGGCCGGAGCCCTGCGCCCTGGGACTGGCTGCCTGAGCGTTCCGGGAGCTGCAAACCCCGGCCTCTTTCCTTCCTTTTTTCCTTCCTTCCTTCTTTACTTCCTTCCTTCCTTTTTTTTATGTTTCCTTTTCTTGTGTTTCTTTTCCCCTTTTCTTCTGCCCCCTCTGTATCTTTTTTTCTTTGTGATTGTTTATGCAAGTTTGTTTTAAAAGTTCACAGGCATGCTTTCTTTTCTTTTAGACAAGGAGACCGTGATCTCACCCAGACGGTAAGATCAAAAGTCTCCGCTCGCCCCCAGCCTGCGGGCTTGGGCTCGGTCCAGACGCCTCCTTGAATGCAGATGTGCTGCTGCCGTCCTCCCGGGCTATAAAGCCGCCTCCAGCGCCTTCGCGCGCGCAGGAGCACTCGGAGTTGCGGGGTGCGGACCCCGGGCGGTTGCGGGGGAGTCGGAATCAGGCTGCGGCTGGGCTCCTGGGCTGGTCTTGTGTGTGGCGGACTCGGGGGCGGGAGCGCGGCGAGCAGCTGGTGCCTGCGGCGGCAGAGGCTAGAGCGACTGCCCCTCCAGGCCCGGGAGAGGGAGACGCGGCCGTGGGGCGTGAAACGCTTCTTGCGAACGAGGAAACGGTGAGTTGGCAGACGCCGCCCGCGGCCTCTCGGTTCTGGTCGCGGCGCTGGGAGCCTCTTGCCTGGAGAAGGGTAGGCGCCGCGCGAGGTCAGCTACTGCCCGCCCCTGGCTCACCTTCCCAGCGCGGAGCGCCCACTTAAGCGCGCCGGCAGTGATGGGTGCACAGCGCTGGGCGCCGCGCACGGAAGGCTGAGAGTTTCGCCCTGGCTTATGCTCCCCCTCCTCCTCTCCTTCCCCGCTCTGCTCTCCAAACCTCGTTCCCTCCGCCCCCTCCCCCTGCGGGCCGCGGCCTGAGCTCCCGTCTCTGAGCCGCCCGCAGCCACCGCCCGATTGCTACCTCGCCCTCCCCCGCTCAGGCGCCGCGCGCGGTGTGATCCGCCCTAACATCTGTCCGTCCAACCATTGGCGCATCCATCAGTGTCAATGAGCTGCACATCGCAGCGACAGCCCGTCACGCGCAACACGGGCTATGCGGAGTGCATACTGCGACCGCGCTGCCTTGCCCGGACACTCAAACAGGGTTCTGGCCCAGCGTGGCACAGCTTGGAACCCTGATCTCTACGGTGTTCTTTTAACCATACGCACCCCCTTTAGTATCAAGACCTCAAAACGGGAGCAGTCTTGCAGACCGTTCTAGGAATGGGACAGATGGAGAGGGACACTGTCGATCTAGTTCTTGCAATTCCAAGTTCTCTTTGCCCCTTTTCTGTGTACTGGGTGTGGCATAGGAGAAAAGGAAGGGAGGCTTCCCAAATCGGCACCGAGCACAGTAGCTACCTTAATGCAGGGGTTTAAATACGCTTCAGCTGGGGCGAATCTGGGGCAGATCTTAGCCAGAAGGTCTCAAGCTAAAACTTTGTCAGGCCCCACCTGGCTGCTGCCTCACAGGGCCTGACAGTGAGGAGCGAGAGAGGGCGAAGAAAACGCGGATCCCAGGCAAAAAACGGGGACTCGATGGAGGGAGAACTGGTGCCCGGGTAGGAGCAAATCTGCAATTCACATGTTATTTACAGAGCGAGAAAGGGCAGGGCCATATGTTTGAGAAGCCAGAGCTTTGCGGGTAGTTCCCCGCGCCATTCTCCCAAGAATGCGGACATCCGCTGTGGTTGCAAGTTCCCCTGCTTTTCTTCTTGCTTTCCCCACCCCTACTCCCCCACCCCACCGTCCAGAGGACAAATATCTTCATATATGCGCCTGATCAGTTTGGCCAGGCCAAAGGGTCTGTCTTGCCCCCCCCCCCCAAGAAGCTCAGGGGAAGGGCGCACGGAGGACTTACTCCTCGACATCTGCGGGGTGGCAGTACCCGGCATTTTACCTGACTTTATTCCTACTGCAAATATTTCTGTCGGGGTGTCTGTAAGTTCTGCCCCCTCAAGAGTCGACTACAGGAGCGGGTCAAAACCTGTGCTTGTCTTCGTTCCGCGAGTCGCGAGTCAGAAGGGGTGCAGGAGCCGCTCGCCGGGAGCCCAGGTCTGCGCGGTTGCGGAGGAGGCCAGAGACGGCCACAGCGGCGCACACAGGGGCTCCTTCCTGCGGGAAGGAAGGACCGCGCTCCAGCGTGCGGCCAAACCGTTTTCAAGCGAGACTAGAGGGCGGGAAAGCCGGCGCCCGGCGGAGGAGCTAGAATTCTGCAGAAGGTGACACTGTGTAGCAATCTTTCTGCCCCACTCTGAGGAGTTGCAGATACCTGTGAAAAGCAACAGCAGGCTTCCGCTCCCGCGCAGGCACCTGGTAACTTAGCCCAGTGAGTCACGCAAAAAGTAACCCCCTAGGCCAGTTAGAAGCTCCCACTTTTGGGAGGTGCCTCTTTCCTGGGATTTTTTTAAAATTCCTAAACACAAAAGGATAAGTGGGTTGAGGAGCAGTGGAGCGACACATCGAAATGCCCGTAGGAGAAACTGATGGCTTGCATTGCGGCCAGGTGGCTCACTCCGCAGCGGGGTGGCCACGTTTATGAGCCCAGAAAATTTCCAGGAGCCATGAAGACAATTCCTGAGCCCCAGGACTGCGACTTGGGCCCAGGGGTACCCTGCTCCTCCGCGGAGGTGTGCTGAGCCGCATTCCGAGCAAATGCTCCCAAATGCCAGTTTTTCAGGTCAGGGGTTAGAAATGTGACTCCAGCCTTTTGAGCTCTGAGAGCTGCAGGCCTTAGTCCCCCGGGCCTACCCGCGTGGGTCTGTGCCCCGCGAGAGCCTTCGTGCACTTGGCCAACCCCAGCCCCACCCAGGCGAATTCGGAAGAAAAAAAAGGTCAAACGCAGGCGTGGCTGGTAACAAGTGCGCAGTGGAGGAGCAGGGAGCTGGCCTGGGAACACACCCCTTAAGAGTAAGGAGGTAGGAGGTGGGGAAGCAGCAGTCAGGTCACCGCCGGGAGGCAGCCAAGATTGTGTTCAAGGTGCAAATGAGGCCAGTGGGTGACAGTCCGCCTCACCCGAGGAAGGCCAATGTATGTCCTCATTTGGGATGGCCACGGAGGGAAATGATCCAGGAAAGAAGGTGTCCTTGAAGCTGTCAGTTCAGGGCAGATAGCCAGGGTAGTCCAAGGTCCCAGGAACTTCGGGGCCGAAACCCAGGCCATAAAGAGGGGTTCTCTGTGCCCTGGGGGAAGAACGGGCCACCTGGAGGAACAGGGCACGCTGGGTGGAACACGCATGGAGCCTACATCCCCATTTCATGGTGCAAAGGCATCAGGCCCACTGGAGGGCCTTTGTGGAGCCCACTGACTGCCCAGCAATGCCGAGAGAGGTGGTACCAAGTGCTTTCCCTACCTGTGCCCGCCTGGATTGCTGGCCTCCGGGCTGCCCCCTTACACACTCTTCCTCACACTACTGTCTGGGCTAGATAAAGGAAGTCCCCGTGATGCCCAGCAGCTGCCTGCCTCCACCTGCACACCTCAACCAGGATCTGAGCCCAGGACCTCAGCCCCTGCCTAAGCGCCAGAGATTTGGACCCTGGGGCCCGGCCCTCGCCAGGCGATAAATTGTTTGCTAAAAGTGCATTTACACAGCAGCAAAGTTTGTCTCTCTTTTTCCAGTAGCTTTATTTTAACGAACCAGATGTTTTGTCTGTAAATTCTCCCAAGAACTTTTACAGTTTTGATGTGAAATAAACCTTTGAAAATCAGAGCAGTATATTAATGCCACTTCTGTGGGGCCTTGGGGGGGCTGCATCAGGCGTGCGGGGATGTGAGCTGGGGTGGAACTATGAGGGGGGCCAGATCAAGCTTTGAGGAAAAGTAGGAGACAGCTGTTTCCCAAGGTCAGTTGGTGTTGGGGCATGAAGCACCTCCCCGCACAACACACACAGGTGTACCCATGCTCTCCCACCCCTTCCCCTCCCCACCTTTACAACTTTGTAAATTTGCTGTAGCTGGGAGCACAGTGCTCTGGCCCAATTTTGCCATCTGTGCCCACTGCATCCCCCACCATTCCCACGAGGACCACTGGACTCCAAGGCCTGTGGTCCTCCCTGGCCAGGCATGATGTCCCTGGTCTTTTGGAGGAGGGGCAGAGCAAGGGGGCCCCAGCAGACCCTGAACTTCCAGCATGACTGGACCTAGAGAACGTTGGATGGAAACTGACCTGGCCAAGCCACTTAGGAAGCAAGGGCCGGCAGGTCTCCCTCCTCAATGCCTCCTTTTTATGGACTAGAAATTTCCAGGCAGTTATAAACTTGTTAAAACAAAAAGAAAACTATATACCTAACAAGGTGGGAGGGAACACGGTTATCTGAGAGGAACCAGGTCCTACATACCCATCTCCTGGTTGGGTGATTCCTAGGGAACACTTTTCTCCAGTTTCCTAAGACAGGCTGGGAATCACACCCCCCACCCCCCAGCTTGCCTGTGCTCTCGGTCTAGCATCTTCAGATTTGGAGAGTTTAATTTTGGCCTCACTCCCCTTTTTTCTGTAATTATTTTTCGAGCTCAATCATCTACAGAACTTTCAAAAAACTTTTTTAGGAGACCTAAGGTTTAATAAAGAAAATAAGTCTTTGTGTTTCAATCTAAGGAGGACATATACACATTAAGTCTACTTCCGAGGGAGCAATGACTGGCGAAACGCCCTTCGGTCCAATCTCACCCGCCTACTTTGACTTGCGCGGGGAATTTCCCGAATTACTCGCTGCGGAGTAGCATGAAATGGATTTTTGGGAACCACTGGGCGGAGCTTTAAAAAAACAGAAACAAAAAACTACCCTGGAGCCGGGGCGCAGCCCGCGGTGGGGCTCACCCCTGGCTGGAAGGGAGCAGCACTTTGCTAGCTAGGAAGAAGTGCCCATCTCTTCCCGCGCCGATGCAAGAGCTGCCCGGCGGGAGTCGTGTATCTGAATCAATGCGTGGGCAGCCCAAAGCGAGGCTGTGTTTGGCTCCTAGGCAGGAACCCTGGAGGAGGAGGACGAGGAGGAGGTCTCAGATATCAAACCACCCCTTTGCAGACTAGATAGCCCAGCTTTGCATGCCTGGTGACCTCATTAACTAGCCAGAGAATTTGCAAGATGAGGGAGAATCTCATTTCCTTTTCTCTTTCCCTATATCGCTTTTCTTTTCTGTCGTACACATTAGGGTTTTGTGTTCCTCCCCGAATTTACAAACGGGAAAGATGGAGGGCAATTCTCAGTAGGGCAGGTACAAGAGAGAGGAGCATTGGGCTGGGTCTTCGTTCTTTCTCATTTTTTATTTCTTGAAGCTTGGTGCATATCAAGGGTATATCCAGAATAGCAGAGCCAGAGTTCTTTGGGACAAGGTTGTGGGAAGGGTCAGATTCTTTGTATGCAGGTAGTCTCTGACCTCAGAGGCTCTGACAGCTCCAAGATTTTCCTCCTCTGCAGAGAAGCTCTGAATTCTTCCTTCTGTCTTCCTCTTTCTGTCACTTCTCTTTCCCCCATCACTTTCATCGCCTTTCCTCCTTCCTCCTCCTTTCTCCGGCTGCTTTTTGTGTTTCCTTTTCTATCAGCCCCTCCCCAACCCCCACAAGAATTCGCAAAAGTTCTCTATTTCGGGTCTACCAAGCGCTCACCCCAGAGGTCGAGTCCTCCTCTCTGTGGCAAGGCAGGGGCGGCCACCCGACGCACAGCTGGCAAGGCAGCAAGACAGTTTGTAGTCGCTGCAGCTTTTTAGGGGGGAGCGGGGGGAGGTCAGAAATAGGTTGACACTTGGTTTAAAATAAAAGAACATCTTAAGAAGTTTCAAAGCTGCCAATAAAACCCTTTAAGTGGCTTGTGATTCAGTGCCTGGAGTTGCGACGATGGCATTGGTAAATGACTCCAATGCGCAAAGAAAAATATTACAAATGCCGCTGTCTTGGCCACCAATCGGGCGCCGCTCTCCCGCGCGGGCGGTGGCTCCTTTCCGGCGCGGAGGGCACCCACATTTGCATGATAAATTGACCAGACTGGCGGCAGCCAATGAAATATTCAAATTAGGCCGGGGGGTTAGGGGTGGAGTCCCTGAGGCTCCCCCTGGAGCCCGCGGCGGGAGCGCTCAGTGCCACCTCTCCGTCAGCGCCCTCTAGAGGCGGGCTATCTGGGGCGGTCGCTCCAGCCCCAGAGATGATGAGTAGGGAGGGAGTGGGGACAGGGAGGTTGTGGGTTCAGGGTGCTCTCAGAGCTGGCCTCGTGGACTAGGTGCTCTGTGGTCTCTGCGTGCATCTTGCACTTGGATGTGTTGGTGGATTGCAGAGGCGGGTGGTGACCTCTGAAGAAGGGGCTTAAGAAGAGCTCTAGCCCCTTCACTCCAACTCCCCTTTCCTAGCTCTCCTAACCCAGCTAAAAGTTAAAAGAACATGGTTGCTCCATGGGCATAGCTTCAAGACGAGACCCTTGTCCACCCAAGTCCACGATACTTTCCCCAAAGCCCTGCAGTACTGAAATTCTGGAGCTGGACATACTCAACTCGCCCTGAGCAGAAACCTGTGTGCCCACGCAGGCTCCAAAGTCCAGGGCACTGGGCTCTAGGACTAGGTTGGGGCACTGCAAAGCCTGCACCCTGCCTGGGGCCGCAGACCTCAGCTAGGCTGTGGGAACGTGGCTCCTGGGAAAAGCAGGCAGTGTTAGTATGCTGACAAGGGCCCTCAGCAGGCAGAGCTCCTCCCCTGGGAAAACATGTCCTGGAGAAAGTGCCCGGACCTCCAGGCAGGAGCTCCTATGAATGTGCAAAGGCATGCCAGGAGGGATGTGTGCATAGGTTGTAGATGCCCAGGCGGAGGGGTGTGGAAATCTGTGTGCGTGTGCGTGCAAGTGCACATAGGAGAGATGGGCTCTGCGACTGCGCTAACCTCTGGCTGTGCAGGAACCCAGGACTCCACAGGCACCAGGTGAGCTGACCTCCTGGCCTGGCTCCTCCTTGTGGCACAAGACTTAGCAGGGGGCTTTGCACAAACTACTGGTTTGGCTTCTGCCAAGGACCAAGGGATATCCCTTGTCCCCTGAGCATCTCTCCCCTCCCCCTAATCCCATAACCCACCCTGTGCCATGTACCCTGGGGCTTAGCTGCCCCACCCCTGCAGCCTTATTTTTATTTTATTTTTTATTTTATTTTATTTTATTTTATTTTATTTTATTTTATTTTATTTTATTTTATTTTTTGATGTAAATTTCGATGATTCATTGGTTGCGTATAACACCCAGTGCAGCCTTATTTTTAAAGTACGGAGTTTTTAGTAGTTCAATTGTCTTTCCCTGGTGTGGCCTGGTGAGAATGTTGTTCCATTTCCATCTTAACAGGACTTAGACTAGGGTCCCCGCCAAAAACTACTCCAGGCAGGTGCTTGATCTCTGCCCTTCCTCCCAGCCAAAAGATGGTCGGGCTGAAGGGAAGTCTGAGTTCCTGCCCAAAGAGCCTTCTAGCTATCTCTCCAGGATACACTCAGCTCAGGCAGTCCTCCGCAGGGGGTGAGGGGGTATGGGGGTAAGGGCGATGGTGGGGAGACGGTGGGGGGGGCAAGTAGTGTCCTCAGAGCCTGGCCCCAGGCTGGCCAACTAACATTTGTAAATGCACATAGGGAAAAAAAATAGTAGCTACTGAACACACATTTGAGAGACACCAGATTTTGACTTTTGATCACCTTAAAGATGTTACAAATATTTTCAAAATATATTGCCCAAATAAGGAGATTGAATTGTTAAGAAGCCTTTTGCATCATTTAAGGTTTTTCAGGAATGTTTTTGCTAAAGAGAAGGTTCTTACTGGGAATGCACTGGAGAATAGCTGGTGACTGGTGACCGGTGACAGGCTAGGTTCAGGTATAAAAAGGGCGTCCCTGCTTCCAAGAGAATCTTCAACCCCAGCCCACTTGAATGCCTGGGGATGAGGTTCCCACCTGGAGAAAGCCTGTTGCCCCCAACAGTGAGTGCAGGCACAGGAGGGGAGCAGACCCTCCCAGAGGTCTGGCTTACCTTGCAGGACAAGGAGGCCTCCCCCACCCCCACTCCAACCCACAAATCCTCCTTGCTCCTCCTCAGGCCTCACCTGTCGGCCAGGACAAATGAGACTTGAAAATGGGCCAGAGTCATTCTCCAACAGTGAAATTTGTCAAGGAGTCACTCCCGTCTCAAATGTCCAGAAAAGCTAGCAGCTGCCTCTCGAGGATGGCGCTATCTAGGGCACGTCACGTCGTTGAGAGTCAAGAAGGTGGACAGTTAAGGTGAGAAAGTAGAGAGCTGGCTCTCCAGCCCAGCACCTGGTCTTACCTGACGTGGAGGGGTCACCAGGAATGAGGGAGCAAAGGCGGCAGGAAGGAATGAGGGAGAGCGAGGAGCTGGTGTCGCTTAGGAGAGAAGTCGCAGCTGGCATGACAGAAGGGTCAAGGACACGGTGATGGGTATGAGGTGGGTGTGCACGGGTGCACTTGGCAAGTGAATGAGACTTCTGACCCTGTGATGCAGGGCCTGGGCACGTGACCCGTAACCCTTTAAGTGCCCTCAGGCAGATCACTCCCCCCACCCCTCATTCAGCCTCATCTCTGTCATCTCTAAATGGGTGTCGCTCTATCTTAAGCACTGAGTAGGGACTCAGGGAGGAAAAATCCAATCAAAGTTGGAGATGCTCTTTGAAACCTTTGCCTCATTGTGTGCATTCTGGGAGCTTTCAGGGTCAGACAGGGGTTTGAAGGAGGCAAGGTGTTACTAGCTGTGTGTGCCCCTGGGCAAGTCACAGGAGAGCTAGCCGCCCAGGTCCCAGTGAGGCTCACCGGGGCTGATGCATGTGGGCCCTCGGTAAAGAACTCAAGGTAGTTGGAAGATAAATGGCAGCCCCTCCTCCAGCCACTGTGAGAAGGGTAGCCGCAGGGTCAGACGGCCCTAAAGACAGGCTTCTAAATGGGGTGAGATTGGATGCACCCCCAGGATACAAGCAGGTGCTTGGACAGGGGCAAAAAGAAAGGAAGAGGGGAGTTGCTAGAGGCAGAGCCATGCCCAGGCCTCCTGACTTCCTGGGAAGGGTGAACATTTGCAGGGCGAATAAGGCAGATTCCTCCAGCTTTTTCCAGGAGCTAATTAAAAGAAGGGGTATGGTGAAGAGCCTCACTGATATTTCTATTTTCCCTGTTAGTAGTGACTGGAATGTGCACCATCCAGGTCAGATGGAAAGTAGAAGCCTGGAAGATCTGACACTCTCATTGATTTGCTCTCTGCCATCACTACTCACGAGAGGAAGAAATGTGACTTCAAAATTGCAATTAGGAACCAGCCCGCTAAGGGTTCCTTGCGCGAGCTCCCCTGCTGTGCTGATCACAGGCCTGCCTCTTCTCACTTCCTGAGGAAGTAGGTTCATTCATAGTTTTCAATGAAGCAGGCAATGCAAATATGTCATGCCCCCTCCCCCCAAGAGTGCTCATACCTGCTGGTCCAGCACCTTCCTCTCCTTTCGGTCAGGTCTTTGAAAGCATGGCAATTTTCCCAATGTTTTAAAAGTATTAACTCCCTTTCAAACATTCTTTAACCTTTAATGTTTTGTAACTTGATGAAAAGGTCATTTTGTTCTGAAGATGCAGCTGTTCCATAATTGTTCAGCTATCAGAGTGAATTCCATCCAAATCCCGAATTCTTTAATGGGATCCAAACCACCACGCACAGGCCTGTGCGCACATATGCACACACTCACAGCAAACGTAGATTGGCACTTCCCAATAGACTTCTATGTGTATGTCCATATACGTGTATATATTTAAATATTCGTGTCTGTGCACACACATATACTCACAGGGACTTGGAGTAGGATTACTATATTCCCCCCCCTTCTCCATGAGGGATACATTCCAAGACCCGGGGAGACATTCCTACCGTGGATGTCGGAAACTGAATGGTAACAGACCCTATGATTTTCCGTATACATTCGCACTCAGGATGCAGTTCAATTTGTCAGTTAGGTATAGTGAGAGATTAACAGCAGTAACTAATAATAAAATAGAGCAATTCTAACAATATAGTGTCTTACAAGTTGTTTGAGTGTGGTCTCTCTCTGTCTCTCAAAGCGTCTGATTGTGCTGCCCTCACCTCTCTTCTGGTGATGATGTGAGATGATAAAGTGACCCCGTGATGAGATGAAGTGGGCATTGTGACGGAGCATTTGCGACTAGGGGCTTCCTGTCCCTACATCAGCAGGATCAACTGCTTCAGGAACATGCTTGACCTCGAATAACTGAAACCACAGAAAGCAGAACCGCGGATAAGGGGGCTTCTCTAATATCTCTAGTATTTTCGCAGAATGACTTCTCTGCAGGAAAATCTCTATAAAACTTACTTTTTTTTGGAATGCAAAGGTGAGCTACACATTCAATAGTAATCATTTGTTATGCGCTGCAGTTGTTACCCATTTCTTAAAAAAGGCTGAGTGGATTTCTAATTTAACAAGTCACCGCTGTCCCTGCAATAAATGCCCCCAGAGGCCTGGAAGAATTGAGATGTTTTTCCATCTGTCTCCTTACACAGTATCAGCTTCTGTGGTCCTGGGTTCCAGTAGCTCTCCCTGCCTCTTCTCTCTTTCTGAGCTGATGTATTCTTGGAAGCAGACTTCTGAGCTTGCTAGAATTACATTTAAAAGGGAGTTAAGAGACTCAAGAAGACCTGGAGAGTATTTTCTGCAAGGAAACTGCGTGAGGTTTACGCCTGGACCCCACAGTATGTATTTTCCTGACTCAAGAGAGTGTGGTCTCCTGCCCTTCTGGTTCTGATGGTTGAAGACGTCTGTCTTCTAAGAAGGTAGACCTCCAGGTAAATCAGAAGGCGCTGGATAGAACAGCTCGCCTAAGATCCGATCTAGAGTGTAATGAATCAGTAAGAGCACTCCGTAAGATTAATACTCATATTAAACTTAAGAGGGGGGATTGATACTGGACAAAGAATGTGATGTTTCCTTAAAAGCAAATACTTCTTTTTTTTTTTTTTATAAAGATTTTATTTATTTATTTGACAGAGACAGCCAGCGAGAGAGGGAACACAGCAGGGGAGTGGGAGAGGAAGAAGCAGGCTCCCAGCGGAGGAGCCTGATGTGGGGCTCGATCCCATAACACCAGGATCACGCCCTGAGCCCAAGGCAGACGCTTAAGGACTGTGCTACCCAGGCACCCCTAAAAGCAAATACTTCTAAGAGGCCTCTGGCTGGGGTTCATGGTAATGAAGTACAGTAAAGCTTAGAACCATCTAGGTAGTCTCTCTCTGGGGCCAGTCCTCCAGAATTCCTCACTCAGAATCACTCATTCCATAGAGATGGCACCAGACTGCTGCTTTCTGGCATTTCTCTGGAATCTGATTTTTTTTTTTTTTAACTTCTGGTGTCTCTGTGTGTGAGATATGTTACACATGCAAAAGATTGTAAATCGCGTGTATGGTTTCAACAATATTATAAAGCCAAACACTGGGTAACCAGTGCTCTATCACTAGAAGCCCCCCCCAACATCTCCCAATCAGAACCCTGTTTCCTGGAGGCTACTGCCAAGTTGACTTCTGCAGCGATCACTTTATTGGCTTGCTTTGTGGTTTTAGCACTCAGGGGCACATCGCGGTGCCTGCTTTTCGGCTTTCCACAAGCAAAGTCCTATTGGATGAATTATTTTGTGTCGTGTTTCTTTCACTCAGCATGATAGCCGTGAGACT
Organism: Ailuropoda melanoleuca; assembly: GCF_002007445.2. NCBI lineage: Eukaryota > Metazoa > Chordata > Mammalia > Carnivora > Ursidae > Ailuropoda > Ailuropoda melanoleuca. The sequence continues at coordinate 43,327,355 of NC_048229.1, read as the reverse complement.
TAGCTTGTGGAGGCGTACCGTTGGTCATTTTCAAAGCTGTAGACCATGAGTATATTGCAATGGAGTAAGTTTATTTTTTTTTATTTTTATTTTTTTGCAGTTGTTTTGCTATTATGAAAAACGCCACTGTGAGCACACTCATGTGTTGTGCACACGCGTGGAAGAGCCCGTCCATGATACGTATATGGGAAGTGACGTTGCTCGGTCATCCGGCGTGGAGATCTACAACTCCAACTGTTCTCCAAAGAGATGATGTCACTTTTCACTCCCGGAAGCTATTTTTAAGTCTTTCCATTGTTCTAGCTCCTTGTCAGTCTATGATATTATTAGCTTTTCCCCCCCTCGTTTTTCATGCTTCCTAATCTAGGGATTGTGGTTGCTGTCTCCCTGTGTTTAGCTTGCGTCCCCATGAATGCCAAAGAGATTGAGCACTTGGTATGTGTGTGGTCCCTTGGATTTCCTTTTCGTGAGGACCCTGTCCGAGTCCTTTTCCCGTTTTCTGTTGGAGGTACGTGTCCTGTTGTTTCACAGATGTTGTTTCAAGTTGCTTCGTCACCTGAAATGGTTCAAGGAGATCCCTAAGTGCACTCCTGAGGATGCTTTAGTCGGCAGGTGATATAGCCGCCGACTCACACTGGCTTAAGGAAATTGTCTAGTGGTGAATTCTGGCTCGAATATACAAGCAGAAACCCGTTTGCTCCGCCCTCTGACCCCTCAGCTCTGTGTTCTCAGCGTCCCCTCATCCTCAGTGGTCTCGTGATTTCAAGAGAGCCTCAAATGGTGAGTAGGACATCTTGCTTCTTTGTCCACATCCAGCAGAAAAGAGAATCAGAAACTTCTCACTGATCCACGTGATCTCCATCCTTCCTTTCAGTTTTCAGCGCTCCATTCTGCGGACCGGTCGCGGTCACCAGGGAATGCCATGCCTTGACCGGGTTCATGAGCATCCCTTGCAGGAGAAGATGATAAAGGATGGGGGGGGAGGGTCACCCTCAAATGGCCAACACATTGACTACCAAGGCTGCAGGTTTCTAAAACTCATTTTTTAAATTTTCATAGAGAAAAATTCGCTCTTTCAGTATACAGGTCTCTGAGTCTTGACAAATTTATAGTCATGGAACCACCACCACAACTAACGTTTGGAATGGCTCCATCACCCTGAAACACGACCTTACTGTTCTTTTGTAGTCCGCGGTCCTCCTGCCCTTCACTCCCCCATCCCCCACTCTTGGAAGCACTGATCCGTCCTTCCTCCCTATAGTTTTGCCTTTTCCAAAATGTGATATAAATGGAATTATACAGGATGTCACCTTTGAGTCTGCCTTATTCACTTAATATAATGAATTTGAGATTGACTGACCCATATGTGGAGCGTATCTGTATTTTGTATAGAGGTCCCACTGTGTGTTTTTGCACCCACAGCCGAAGGGCAACTGAGTTGTTTCTAGTTTGGGGGTGATAATGAATAAAGCTGCCCGAAACAGGGACACACAGGTTTTGCGTGAACATATGTTTCCATTTCTCCTGGGTCTCAACTCCCAGAAGTGGGATCGCTGAATGCTGGGTCGTGTGTTAAGAGTATGTTTCACTCTCTCAGAAGCTGCCAAACTGTTTTCCAAGGTGGCTGTATCAGTTTGCAGCCCCACCAGCAAGGACTGAGAGTTCTTTCGCTTCTAAAGAGGTTTTAATGGGCATGGAAGTGTTTTGCGGAGAGTGAGGGCGCTACACAGGGCACCGACGTGGGGGCGTTCAGAGCTGTGATTTCCAAACTCTCTGCTCCTGTAGGCTCCTCGCGCATCCTGCTGTGTGCCGACGGGACGTTTCTATTTCCAGGGCGTTTGCTTCTCTGAAGGGAGACAGGGAAGCATCATTCTACCCATCTTACAAATGAGCGCATAGCACAGCCTCTCTCTCTTGATCCAGCCTGGCTTTAGCTAGTATCATCAGGAGCAAGATTCCATGGCTTCAGGTTTTATTCCAAAACCCACAAAGCAAAATGAAGTACGGGCATCTGGAGCATTGTGATGCTGTGTGGCAAGAAGGAGGCAAAGGAACCCATCCAAATGCGCAATCGGAATGTCAGAGCTGGCAAGGGATGTGAGCAACTCTCACTTCAGATGCAGGAACCTATCACACATCTGGGTCCCTAAGCCCGGGACTACGCCTCCCGGATGCAGGGCAGGGTCCCACCAAAGGGGAGCTGGAACAGGCTTATGAGTCAGGGTCCCTGTGTGCTCAGGAGCAGGGATCAGGCTGACCTGCTGGGGAGCTGGGGCCGTAGCCCCTGCTTACAGCCCCCACACCTCCTCTTCTTTCATCTGAGTGCCCATCTCGAAGGCACCTTCACATTCCAAACGTCCTGAGAATATGTTTAATTAGAACTTGGCCATACAGCCTTTTAAAATAAAACAGAAGGGACCAGCTAATTATATCGCTCAGCATTCTGTGGCAAACATATATTTTTTTAATAAAACACTTTCCTAACCAGAGTAATCCCTGGAGATGCAAATCCTCATTTATAAGAAGTTTCCCAAAGGGAGTTTAGGAGAAGATGCCCTTATAAAGGAAAGAGACAAAGAAAGTGGGGAAATGTCTTCAAAGAGCTTTTAAAAGCTACACTCATTCTAAGGTTGAGCTATTTTAAAGATGCAAATTTTTATTTCAAATGTCTTATAATTCTTCCCAGTATTTTTGATAATTTATATCCCTTCCCCCCCTTGGATTATTACCCCAAATGCCCATATTTCTCCTTCTGGTATTTTTCATAAGCACAATATTTAAATAAACAAGTGATTTTCTCAAAATGCTCTTTATTCCTGCTGGTTCTCCCCTCCTCTCTCTCTGTGACTAACCCCCTGACCCCTTGTGCTGGCATCCCGGTGTAATGCAGGGGGTGGGGCAGGGGGTGGCGTCCTTCCCCACAGCCTCTGCAGCCCAGGAGGGAAGGGGAGGGCTTAGCCCCTCTGGCAGAGAGGCTCTGGAAGTGGTGGGCTGAGGATCCTTTGCATTAACGAGGCTGACAGCCCCAGTGGGTTCTAGAATGAGAGTACGGCTAACGTGCTCGGGGGTTACTCCGTGCCTGGCAACACGCTAAGAAGTATAGGTATCTTATCTCATTTAATCCACACGATGCTGAATGAAATGTCGGCGTTCTCGCCCCAATTTGCAGATGGGGATGGTGAGACCAGGAGAGGTAAGGGACGTGCTACGAACCTCATGGCCATTTGAAGGGGTAGGGCTTGAACTTGAACTCAGGTCTGCGGCCCCCAGAGCTCAGCCCCTCCCGTCCACACACAAGGCTCAGGGATACCGCACCTCCTAGAACGTGCTTTGTGCCTCTGTTCTCGGTACACTGTGTGGCGCGGGCCCTGCGTTTCCAATTGAGTCCTGTGTCAGTTCAGGGTCCTGGCAGAAGAGGCTGGGGGCACTCAAATTAAGATCATCTCCGAAAGGGGCTGTTGGCGAAGGAGAAGGGAAAGGTGAGCAAAGCACAAGAGAAGAGTCACAGAGCTGGTGTAACCCCCAGGCCTTGCAGGGCAGGGGATCGCATCCGGAGTCTGAAGGCCAGGCAGAGTGTGGCCGGGGGCATCTTTAGAGCCGTGACTTTCAGAAGACCTTCAGGGGATGGCACCCTTGGACTGTCCTGTCTCCTCATCCTTCGCTTTCCCACCAGGACTGCCCTTTGGATAAACCCATCAGAAGGTAGTTGGCAAAGGTCCTGCAGCCATCCCGGCTGGTCATCCAGGCTAGCTTCCAGGGCACGGCACAGGGGAATCGGCTGAGTGCCGAGCACTCCTGCAGAGCACCAGCTCTGTGCTGGGAGGGAGGACAGGGAGGCAGCTCTGGCCCTCCTGGTGGGATCTTAGGAAGTGGTCTTGACGTGGCGCAGAGACTTAAGGACCCACCAGGTTCAAGGTACAGAGGATGCACTTTCACGGAGAAGGTTTGGCATTTGCCTCGTAACCAACCGTGTTTGCCTCGAAGGGGCAGACAGGAATGGACGTGCCTCTCCATCCACAGCCATTGGCAACACGCAGCAAAGTCCTGAGACTGGCCCTTTTGACTCGAGACACGATATGTATCTCTCTTTTTTTTTTAAGATTTTATTTATTTATTCGACAGAGAGAGAGACAGTCAGCGAGAGGGAACACAAGCAGGGGGAGTGGGAGAGGAAGAAGCAGGCTCCCAGCAGAGGAGCCTGATTTGGGGCTCGATCCCAGAATGCTGGGATCACGCCTGACCCAAAGGCAGACGCTTAACGACTGAGCCACCCAGGCGCCCCTAATATGTATCTTTTATCCAAAGCTTATTAAATAAAATTTAGTTAAAAAAATAGAGAGAAGTCATTTATCATCTCGTTCTCTAAAGACAACAGTTAATGGTTGGATAGACCCCCTCCACTTGCTTTCCTCTAAGCCTTTCCTCCCGACTTATGGTAATACCACTTAGGCAGGTTTGAATGTGCATTTTTGACTGAGTGTTGTCAGGCCCTCTGCCATGTTATCAAGTTTGGGGTAAACAGAGTTTTTGGTGGCTGTGTAATATTCCCTTCGTATGGCTATCACAGAGTTCAGAATACCCTTCTACCATCTAGATGTCTGGGCTCTTTTCTATTTTTCATTTGTACTATGCAATGCTATAATGCAGAACTTTGTGTATAAAGAATTTTTTTCACCTTTCAGATGATTTCTTCAGGATGACATCCCCAACATAAAATGACCAAATCAAAGGTATAAATGTCTGTTTCGGTGGTGAAGTGCCTAACCGAATGCTGACTGCAGAGGAGAACACATTCAGCCGGTTTGGTGATGAGAGCTCAGGGGAAGGCTCTTGACCAATGAATTACTCCCAGGACTTGGGTCAGGAACAGCGCTAGGCTACAGAGCCGGCCATGCGGGCAGTTCTTCATTGTGCTGTAGCCCCATTTTAAAAAAGTGAAAGAAACAGGTAGAATTACTTTTAATAATACACTTTTATTTAGCCGATTATGTCTAAAAATTCTTTCAGCACCGGAATCAATATAAACATTATTAATATTATAGTTTATATTTTTTTCACATAAACCTTTGAAATCTGGTGTGTATTTTACACTTAGGATACATTGCAGTTCAAACTAGTCACAGGTCCAGCACACGATAGCCTCTCAAGGCGGCGAAGAGCTACCCTTTTGGCAGAGTGAGGGTCTAGAACAAGGAATGTACCAGAGATATTTGCCACTGTTGGCATCTTCGCCTTAGGCCCATATCCAGCTAATACGTTCTCCCTCAACCCCTTACTGGACTTTGGGTTGTGGGTAGATCAGGTGGTCAGGTGTAATATGACTTCCACACCTGGACATTTGTACCTGTTGTCCTCGTTCCTGCCTTGCTGATAACAAGTCACAGCATCCCCTGTGTCCCAGCTTACTGTGGACTGATTCACTCAGAAATACTCATTGAGCGCTTCCTAGATATTAACCCTGTGCCTGTCCCTAGGGATACAGGTGAACAGACTTTTTTGTGAATTCATTACAGAACTTATCAGTGTTCTTAGGGTCTGGTGGGGAGACAGACTTTAATCAAATAACACAATTGCATTACTGTGCAATCTAATTACACAAGTATGTGATCTCAAATTCTGGTAAGTGCTATGAAGGAAATATATATTTAAAAGATGCTAACCTGTGGGTCATGGCTTGATCGGCCTGTCCCTAGAGGCGTTTAATAGAGATTGACCAGTCCCTGGCCAGGCTGTCTTGGTGAACATCGATTTGACAGATCAATGTTCAGTGGGAGGATCTCAAGGTCCTTTCTGGTCCCAAGCATCCCAAAGCCACATTTGAAAAATTTCTGGGATGGATAGAAGTGTGCCAGTCCTTAAGTCAGTGACCCAGCTCATCTGTTGTGTTTATCCTCTCCAAAAACACTTGAGGCCATCTGGAACACCAACATTAATGAGGAAGCAGAAAGGTGTTCATTCATTCATTCATTCTTTCATTCATGCATGCATCGATTCTTATGAGAATTCCGGGAGAATGTCAGGCACTGCTCTGGACATTCAGAAAAACAAGGCCAGCGTTCTCTCTGGTTTCGCTGTGCTGCCAGCTGGACACACTTTCCTAGAGAAAATAACAATTGAAAAAAAAAAGAGGAAAAATCAATGCTAATAGAACTCCTTTTCTGGTTCCTAAAATGACATCGTCCTCAGTCGCCGAGGCTTCGAGCCCGTGGCAGCACCGGGAAGCATGAGCCGCTGGATGGATGCAGTCTCGTGAGCTCTTCAAACCCGGCCAAATCGATACATGAGAGGCAGAGATGAAGGCTGCTGGGTGGAGGGAGGCTGGGTTCAAGGGGCAAAGTGTACCATTCCTCTTCTACCCCCTGAAACGGGATGGGGATCCTCCCTTCGGCCCGACGTCCCCCGGGGACAGGGTAATTTCAGCTGCACTTGATGTAACCTATACATCACTGTCTTCTTGACCAGCTCTGAAATTAAACTCTGATGTATAAAGTTAAACAAAAATGAGATAAAAATTGGCAGAGATTGAAGAGGGTCAAAGTTGTCCAAGCACAGGTGGACTGTTGCTCCTTTTGATTTATGTTATTCTGTGCGCTTAGAAAAAATAAAACTTATAAGTCTCCCTGAGACTTTCTCATTGAGAGTGAGGCATTACTAATTTATTTTCAATAGACTCCCAGTTTCCCTCACTGGGAGGAGGGCTGTAGTTATTGTTTCCAGGGGAAGATGCCACGGTTCAACCTCAAAAGGGCTCTGATGACCAAGAAGCTTCTTGCAAAAATTTGAGTCCTTTAACAGCAGCCGCACGGTGACAGACCGCGGGGTGTGATGGCTTCATCTTCTTGTCTAATCCTGCAAAACCCTAAGGAGGGAAACACACAGACTGGATCACCCCCTCTGACAGCGGAGGAGCCGAGCCCCATGGAAACCTCGTGTCTGAAATAAACAGCAGCCCGGCTCCCGGATGCTGGGACTCCAAGGCCAACAGGACAGAGGCCGCTCTACTGGCCTTCCAGCGACAGAGGAAATCGGCAAGCACGCACAACGCCTCAAAGTAAAGTCTGCTTTTGGGTAGACTGAGTTGCTGTGGAGGAAACGAAGTAGACAGGGGACTGGGGGCTGGGGTTGTAGGAAGCCAGTAGCAGGTGTAAGTGAGGGAAGTAACACCAACAGATTTACATTCTTCAAAGTTCACAAAGGCAGCAGTGCAGAGAATTAACTTCAGGGTCAGTGGTGAGATCAGGAGTCCGTGAATAGGCAATGACAATTGTCCAGGCGAGACGGGGTGGTGGCTTGGGCCGGGGGTGGGGGGTGGCCGTGGTCGGGGGCTGAAGAACCAGGGTCTGTCCTGAAGGCAGGGCATCTGAGAGGGATCCCTGGCTTCTCCTCCGGGGCCCTTTCCTCCAGGGCAACAGAGTGCCACCTGCAGTCATATCCTGACAAGGATTCACCCGAATCCTGAGCCTGCTGCTCTCTGGAGGGAATAAAGATGGGGTGCTGGCAGGGGTGGTGAGATAACAGCCGTGGCAAGCAGGGGTCCTGGAGAGGGGGTACCTGGTTCAGGGGTGTGTGTGTGTGTGAGCTGTGATACACATTACCGCCTTCAGCCTTATTTTGCCCGGTTAATTGGGACACTTTACTTGTAGCCCACTTATCTCTGTTCTTTCCTCAAGCTCCTCTGATCTGTCTTTTGTCTCTGTGGCTCTCTTGAAACTAACCTCTTCAAGGCCATTGTTGCCGTGTCCACCTCTGCATGACGGACCCCCCTCCCCCCGCCCTGTAGGAGCTGCTCCAGGACAGATGGACCAGACCAGACAGCGAGCTTTGTGTCAGAGCGGATCTCGGTAGGTGCTTGACGCTTACCCACCTGGCACCGTGAGATGCATTTCTGTACACGTTGTGACTCCTGTGGGCAGAGGCCAGGACGAGGTTTATGTGGATGGAAAGAGCAGCCTCGATCTGTTTTCTGATGCAACCACAGCTGCTCCAGAGCCCGCCTCCTCTGAGAGGCTTGACAGGTACAGGTGTGAGGGGGTCCCAGGTAAAGCTCAGGTAAAGCAAGCCAATTTCCTCTGTGCGTGTGTGTGGCCAAGCCCCAGGGGACCTCAGGCCAAGCTCACCAAGTCCTGAAGGTCTCTCTCTGCGCTGGGCTCTGGAAGGAGTCAGGGGAGCGGGGAGACAGAAGCGCTGATGGACCAAAGTCATCCTCTTCTTGGGGACACAGCAGACAATACCTCTATTGTCACTTGCAATTCAGTGTGACTGTTGAACTACATTTTGTCAGATGGAACATGGGCATAAGTGCCTACCCGTAAAAAGCACCCTGGGAGCCCTTCCTGCTCTTTCTCCTTCTGCTAGCTGGATGCGGATAGCGACGAGGAACCAGGGCAAGATAAAGTAGAGGCACAAACTAGAGGGAGCCTGGGTCGCGGGAGGACCATGGGGATGGACACGCCCCCTGAAGACAGCCAGGTGAGCAAGAAATAAACATCTGTCGTGTTGGACCTTTGAATGTTGGTTCTGTTTGTGACACAGCTTAGCTCAGGCTACATAAGCCAGTTCCTGCTCTCAGGGAGGTTGCAAGCAGATGAGGAGACAAGCCTGTCACACGATGCTGGAACATAGGAGGTGCCTTTTAAGAGAAGATGGGTAATAGGGTTTGGGCTTTAGGTTCTGAAGTCATGAGCTGCAGGCCCCCGGGTGGGTCACTTTCCCATTGAAGCCCTTTTCTGGAAAAGTGGAGAAGAGTCAGACTGGGGGGAGGGCACTTCTGGCAGGAGAACATTCCAGTAAAGAGCTCACAGACAGGGCTTGAAGCCAAGGAGGTGAGATGAATCATGTCGATTCTCCATAGGGAGACAAAGGGAGTCCTTGGCTGTCACGGGATGGGGCAATGACCAGAACTCTCTAGTTCCCTCTCTCTGACCTAACGCATCTCTGAAGTTTCTGAAGAAGGGGAGCCCTCATCCTGGCGCCCCTTGTCCAGGCAGGCTAAGGCCCCCACCTGTTGTCTGGATGTTAGGAGAGAAGTCCTCCCAGACCTGGATACTGGATGAGAACAGTATCTATGTCCAGCTTTCTCCAGGGGCTCGTGAAAACAGGGGTTTCATTCTGTTTCTGAGGAGAGGATCCTGACTGAGGCTTCCAAGGACCAGCAGAGATCTGGACGTGGTCTTCAGAGTCCTAGTACCCAGTGAGGCAGGATAGGCTCAGCTGGGGTCTCTCTGTTCCCAACCGGCCCAGAAGGAGAGCACTTTACAACCAAAGATGTTGAATCCAGGGGGCAAAGGTGCTGCCTGTCACACTGGACCCCGAGGGCTGCCAGAACCTGAGGGGTGTTCACAGTTGCTCCCCTCCTTGTTGGGAAGACAGACCCTTATGGCGCTGCTGACACTCTCCCCGCCACACACACCCTAACCGCGGCCCCTGAATGGTGCTGCTCTGGGCGTCCCCACAGACATGCAGCATGACTTGGGTTCTAATCCTGTTTTTACTGGTTGTGTGACCTTGGCCTTCCTACCCCCTTATCCTCACCCCCCCACCCCGTTCTTTCATGACAGCTACATCACACGTTTGCGTTCAATGAACACTCATTGTTCGTTATGGAGGTACCGTTCACTGTTGCGTCAAGTCGTGTCCTAGGGTGGTTTCCATTCCCACCTTGTCTTTCCTGGAGCCAAACTGCTTGATTTTCTTGGGGCAGGGGATTAAGGCTGCCCGCACCTGCAGCCTCCCAGTAGTCTCCCCACGAGGTCAGACGTCTCACGTTCCCTGCTGTAAGCACTTCTGTCTTGCCCCTGGACGCATCCCCTCTGCGCCCTCCCTGATGTCCAGCCCGGCTCCTGATCGGGGTGACCACACAGCTTGCATCCGGGGCTCTCCTTCACCACCGACCTGGGGATTTCCTTCACTTCTTTCAGCCACTGGGTCGGCTGCTTCCTGGAGGTTCTGTCTTTTCTGTCCTGCTTTAATCCCTCCTTTTGTTGGCGCACCAGCCCCAGCAGCATTCTGACTCTGTAGTTACAGAGTCTGAGTTCAGCTGGCAGGACAAAGAAGTTTCTGCTGCCTTCTCTTCTAAGTACTCTCCCCCCAAACAAACAACAACAACAACAAACATAACAGCCAATAAATGAAAGAAGAATGCCAAACAAACACACAAACTCCGTTTTTGACGAAAGGAGCAGACAGCTGTGAGCCAGGATTGTAAAGGACAAGCAGAGAAGGAGAGAGATCTTGTTCTGCTATGTGTCTGTGGCCTGAACCCCAAAGCAGATCAGAAGACACCACAAAGATGAGGTCAAGCCTCCACAGGGAGTATTTGGGGCCCCCATATCCCCACTCATGAGCCTGTGACCTTCTCCTTGTCCTTTTGGTAGATAGAAGAGTCACAACATGCATAGATCATCAAAACAGACCCAGCGGAGAGGTCTGCAAATGCAACCCGAATTCGGGGCGTTGGGGGGCAGTGCCATTAAAACCCCAGCTCCTTCTCCCGTCTGGCTCACAGAGCAGAGGCAGGTCGGGAGGCCAACTCTTCTTTATGGGGTACGATTCCTGTGAATTTTTTTTTTTAAGATTTTACTTATTTATTTGACAGAGATAGAGACAGCCAGCGAGAGAGGGAACACAAGCAGGGGGGAGTGGGAGAGGAAGAAGCAGGCTCCCAGCGGAGGAGCCTGATGTGGGGCTCGATCCCAGAACACCAGGATCACGCCCTGAGCCGAAGGCAGACGCTTAACCGTTGCGCCACCCAGGCGCCCCCGATTCCTGTGAATTTTAACACATGCGTAGGCTTGTGTAACTACCACCGCCATCAGGACCTAGAACAGTTCCATCCCCCACCCTCCCCAAAACCCTCACGTTTCCTCTTTATAGACACACCCTCCCTCCACCACCAACCCCTGGGGGCACTAATCTGTGCTCTGTCAATGTATTGTGTCTCTCTCAGAATGCCAAACACGTGGAATTGTGTAGCACGTGACCTTTTGAGACTAACATCTTTCACGTGGCACAGTACCTCTGAGATTCAACCGAATTTTGGTAGGGATCAACATTTGCCTTTCTGTTGCTGAGTGGTGTTCCACCGTGTGGACGGACCACAGTGTATGTATCATTCTTCCTTTGAACCCCATTGGGGTTGTTTCCAGTTTGGGCAGTTACGAAAAACACTGCCACAAACATTAGTATACAGTTTTTTTTGTGTAAAGATAGATTTTTCTTTCACTTGTTTAAGCACCTAAGTGTGGAAGTGTGGGTGCTATGGGAAGTGTCTGTTCGACTTGGAAGGAAGCCACCTAACCCTTTCCTGGAGGGACTGTATTGTACCATTTCTCGCCCCCACCAGCAAGGTAGGAAAGTTCCTATTGCTAGACCTTACCAGAACTTGGTATGGATAGCATTTTCTCTCCCTCTCTCTCTCTCTCTCTCTCTCTCTTCTTTTTTTTTTTTTTGGATGAGCCATTTTTTTATGTGCATGGTGGTATCTCACCATGGTTTTGTTGTATTTTTCTAATGGCTAATTATGTTGGACATTTTTCAGGTGCTTATTTTTTTTTCTTTTTTCTTTCTTCTTTTTTTTAAAGATTTTATTTATTTATTTGACAGAGAGAGAGAGAGAGAGACAGCCAGCGAGAGAGGGAACGCAAGCAGGGGGAGTGGGAGAGGGAGAAGCAGGATCCCAACAGAGCAGGGAGCCCGATGAGGGGCTCGATCCCAGGACTCTGGGATCACGCCCTGAGCTGAAGGCAGACACTTAATGACTGAGCCACCCAGGCGCCCCTTTTCATGTGCTTATTTCCCATCCTTATATCCTTTGGTAAAGTGTCTCTTGAAGTCTTTTTGCCCATTTTTTAATTGTTTGTTCTGATACTATTGAGTTTTGAGAGTCCTTTATATATTAAAGATGCAAATTCTGTGTTGTATTGAGCAGAGGATTTGCAAATATTTTCCCTTCTCATTCCCTTCATTGTCTTTTATAAAGCGCAAGTTTTAAATTGTGCTGATGGAGACCATCTTTAAACTTATTCCCATCTCCATCAACATGCATTTATTGAGCATCTATTGTATACAGGTCCCTGTTAGGCATTGGACTTTAGAAGACCAGTGGGACTTGGGGCTTGAAGAATGATCTGATGAGCTCACTGCCCTTCCACCAGGGAAGACAGCATCTGGCTTAGACCTAGAGGCCTGGGAGGGGCTGGGGACTTCCTCAGATTTTGTGTCACCAACCCTTCTCAGTTCCAAACCTGTCCAGTAGAATGACACCCAGGCGTCCCTCTCTCACTCACCGTCACAGAAACTGGCTCCTCCATCAAGCACTGGCCTCCCATTTCCCCACCTAGGTCAACCTTGCTTGTCCTTCAAGGCCCACTTGGAAAATCCACCAGTCCTGAAGGCTTCTCTGATCAAAAACTTGTGTTTCTTTGTCTGTTGCCTTCTTTGATGACCTCATCTTTTTTGCTACCTGGTGGTGGTTTTTTTTTGTTTGTTTGTTTAAGATATTTATTTATTTATTTATTTGACAGAGAGAGAGAGAACGAGAGCAAGAGAGGGAACACAAGCACGGGGAGTGGGAGAGGGAGAAGCAGACTCCCCCCTGAGCAGGGAGCCCGATG
>NC_048229.1:43281954-43314644 GCF_002007445.2 Ailuropoda melanoleuca | reverse complement strand
GGGGCAGGCCCATGGAAAGCTGAAAAGCTTCGTTAATTCTACTTCCGGACTCTTTGTCCATGACCCTGCCCATAGGTGGCGTTGGAACCAATGGCCCTTTGCCCTTGTTTCTCAACCTAATTAAAAATGCGGCTTCCTGAACTTTCCCCAGAGTTACGGAATCTGAAGTCTGAGTCTCTTGTAATTCTACATTTTAAAATAGGGCTCGCGGTCCTGTCCACCCGAAGCCAATGGGTAGATGTGCTTGCAAGGCAAATAAAAATCCATTCTTTCCCTGGACACACATCAATCAATTCATATCTCCTTCCAGCTCTGAGACCATGCACTTCATTCTGTATTTGCCACGGGTGTTGATGGCAGGTGAGAGACCCCTAGTTCCAAGTGCATTAGATGAAACATATTGGTAGACAAAAGGACAGCAAGTTCAGGTATAGCTGGATCCAGGTGTTTTATCCATCACCAGCCAATTAATCAGTGGATCTTCACTGAGCACCTGGTGAGTGCTGAGCCCTGTGCGGGTCTCTGCTGTGGGGCAGGAGGTCCTTGCCTTCAAGGCCTGCTGGGAAGGCAAGGCACATGTTTGAAGAAGCCTATCAAAATGCAAAACCAACAGTAATATAATATGATACTCTAAGATAGCTGCCATCCCAAGGATGCGATGTTACCTTACTAACCCACTTTTCATTAGCTGCACACATGTCCTGATAATTCAAAATAGCACATTTTATGTCCATTTTTCTGTACTAAGCCCTGTGCTGAGTTTTGGGCACATGGCCTTGGCCTTCCAGGAGTCCACAGAGATTGGCAGAAGAGAGCCAGGGAGCAAGACAGGCATGAGTGTGTCTCTGCTCCCTGGAGCTTGGGAGTGCAGAGTCCCAGCCTGTGACCCTGGGAGCTGGCTGCCTAAGCATCTGAGCCCCGGGTCTATTGGAGTGTGCTGTATTAGCTTCCTGGGGCTGCGCCACAAATTGCCACAAACTGGGTGACTTAAAACAACAGATGTTTACTCTCTCACAGTTCCAGAGGCCAGAGGCCGAACGTCAGCATCCCTGAGCCCAGATCACAGTGTCGGCATGGCCTTGCTTGCTTGGGAAGATTTGATGGAGAATCTGCCCCTTGCCTCATCCAGCTTTGGGGCGACAGCCGACATTCTCCGGCTGGTGGCCATGGCACTGTGACCTTCAACCCCAGCATCTTCAAATCTCTGTTCTCTGCATGGGCAACCCACCTCTTCTTCCCTCCAATAAGGTCACCCATGATGCATTTGGGGACCCCCGAGAGAATCCCATCATCTCAGGATCCTTCACTCAATCACATCTGCAAAGACCCCTTTTCCTTTCGGTGTGACATGCACAGTTCCAGGGGTTAGGGCCTGCTGTGGACTAAATGCGTGTGTCTCCCAAAATTCCGATGTTGACATCCTACCCCTCACAGATGATGTTACAAGGAGGTAGGGCCTTTGGGGGTGATTAGGTCATGAGGATCATTTCGCATGAATGGGGTCCGTGCCTTATAACCCCTTCCATTGTGTGAGGACACAGAGGGCAGGTGACAGCCAGGACCCGGGAAGAAGGCCTTTGCCAGAGCTCCACCTTGATCTTGGACTCCCAGCCTCCAGAACTGGGAGAAACAATTTTCTGTTGTTTATAAGCCACCTCATCTAAGACAGAACCTGACGTTTTGGGGGGCTGTTGTGGTGTCCAGCACACGTGCTTTCCTTGGTCACCAGGCAGAGGCTGGGTGTCTAGATGTTGGCTTCAGGATTCAGCCCACGAATGTGCAGTCCCTTTTCCCCTTACGGCCACTTTCTGGCCAACTGCCCCAGGACACGTGTCCTCCCGGGTAAGCAAGAGCTCGGGGTCACAGATCAGGCTGCGGCTTTGTGGGCTCCCTGGGAGACAGCCCGGCTCCACCCCCTCCCCTTGGTGAAGGTTTCCGAGAGCTAATCATCACCTTGTCGTCCCTGCGTGTCAATGCCTCCATTCTGCCGGCAGCAAGGGGGTCACAAGTCAATGCACGCCTAGGGTCAGTGAGGAAACACAGGGAGGTTAAGGGGACAAAGAGAGGGCACATTCCCACTGGGAGTTAACCTAGCAGAACCACATCAAGACAGGCAGGCTGCCCTGGCTGGCGGCCCCTCCCATGCCTGACTCTCCTCTGTATGGGAAGGGACACCAGGCCCGTTCCCAGCGTTTCCCCAACTGTGTGTCCCAGAGGCTTGACTTCACAGCCACGGGTGAAAACTCTGCCTTCGAAACAAGAGGCCGAAGGATGCTGCATTGTGACCCTGATTCACGCAGAAACATGGTGTCAGCACAATGATTTCCCTTCTCTAAGGGAACATAAGATGTTCACCACCAGCAGAGGCTGGCCTTAGCATGCCCATTTCACAGATGAGGAAACTGAGGCCCAGGGAGCCTGACTGAGGACACAGGAAGGAGAGAGGCATGGATAAAGACCCCAGACTGTGGACACCATGCCCGGGAGTCTCTACTAAAGACCTGAGTTCTTAACCTAGAATACACCAGTGTGCAGGCAGAGCCTGACCGGGCGCAGAAGGGAGAGAAAAAGGCCAGCCCTCTGGTCTTTCTGGAATGCGGCAAGCCTTGGCTTCTGCCCTGGCCTCCTCCAAGGCCTTGGGAGTCTTGAAGGCCCAAACGCTTAGATGGGCCCCACTCTCCAGAAGTCTCAGGATACATATCATCGCACAAGACTCTCCGGGAGAGTTCTGTTGGGATCATGGGTCCTGAGGAAGGGTTCCTACAGCTGCACAGTGAAGTTGTCCCCCAAACCCCAGCTCTTTATCCCCAGCCACACAGCTCTCTTTATTACCTGCAAAATCACATCATTGCAGAGAAGCCAGGACCACAGAGGCCCTCCAGGGAGGGTCTGGCCAGGCTTGATCCCCTAGAAACTCACCCCATTGTAGAGCCTGTGACCCAAGGGGTGATGGGCATTCAGGTTTTTAGGCAGAAGAAGGGAATCGGCCCTACCCACTGTCCGCATTGTCTGAGAACAGACCCCAGTTGCCAACACGGATGCCTGGGGACCACGTGGCACTAGATGGCCTTCTCGCCATGGTCTTTGTGAAGTAGAATTGGAGTGGATGTCTGACCCATGCCGCGCCAGGCGCCTCCTCCCTGCAGGGAGTTAGAGTGGGGAGGTCCCAGGAGCCAGTGTCCTCCCATCGACATGCTGGGAAGAGTCACCGGGGACCCATGGATTTTTATCTTCTATCCCAAAGAGGCTGCGAGAGCTGGTCTGCCGAGGGAGACAGGGAAGCTGAGGGAGGAACCTGGGGCCTGGCTGCACATCCTAGAGGCAAGGCTATCAGGGTTGACTTGGTTGTTTAAGACCGAATGAGTGGGCTTCAGTTACGTGTAGCCAAAGGAGCTTTGACCACGGAGGCAGCCGGGCAGCCTTTGTGAGCAACAGGGCCAGTGCGTGGGCTGGGTGTGGGCCCCAGGACCCTGGAGGGAGGGAAAGCTGCTCTCCTGACTCTGTGGGGCCCAGCAGGGGCTGCGGTGGGATCCTGCTGATTCTGAGACCAAGTGCCCTCCGTCAGGAGGGAATGGTCTCTGTGCACGTCCTGACTGGCACTGTGGGGCCTGCCCTTTGAAGGTGGTCAGGGTTCGTGCAGGCAAAGGGAAGAGCAAAGGCCAAGAAGATGGTCCAGAATACGTAGCTATTGAAGAGGGGCTGTTGGGAAGGGAGGACGGTTCCATCACTGAGTGTCAGTGCCATGCCAGCTCTTGGTGACCTCTCCTTCACCTTGACATGTCCACACATCTCAGAGTTCACATGGACGTCTCTCCCACGTAAGCGAGGAAACCGAGATTTGGAGCGTGCGTGAGTGTCCTAGGGCTGCCATAACATCACCACGTGCTGGCCGGCCCAATGCAATAGGAAAGGGTGCTCCCACCATTCTGGTAACTGACATGGGGGCGTCAGCAGGGCTGTGCTCCCCCCACAGGATCCAAGGGAGAATCTGGTCACTGGCTTCTCTGGGGCACCCAGGTGTTCCTTGGCTTGTGGCTGCATCATGAGCCTCTCTGCCTCTGTCTTGTCCTTGACTTCTCCTCTTCCATCTTGTGTAAGGACACGTATCATTGGGTTGAGGGGCCACCCCCCCAGATAATCCAGGGTGATTTCATCCAAAGAGCCTTAATTTCATTATATCTGCAAAGACCTTGTTTTGAAACGAGGTCACAGTCACAGATTCTGAGGGCTAAGAGGTGGACATAGTATTTTGGGGACCATTCAACCCCCGATACTAAGGTTGGCTGATTTCCCACGGTGGTATTCCAGTAAGAGTCTGACTGTGCTGGTGTTTGTAGGGTCCTACACAGAGATAAAGGAGGAGCTAATGTGGGGACAGAGGAGGAGGACGTGAGGGGGGAAACCACCCAGCTCTGGGTATTCCCGGCACACACTGGGGGAGCCAAATATGATTACATTTATTGTGGATCTCTTAGAGAAAAGCCAGTGTCGGGGTCCTGGGGTTCCTGCCACACCTCTCTCCCTTGGCCCACACAAATGTTTCTACAGGAACCATGGTTCTCTCTTAGGAGACACCCTAGAGATCCGAGCACCAGCACCAACAATTGGAGTACTTGGGGGAGGCCCCAAAGGTGAAGGAGTTGATTGGTCCAGGATGAGAGTTTTCTCCAGGGATGTGTCAGGGGAAGGGGGAAGGACCAGGAGCGGAATGGAGTGGAATTCCTTCTACTGGGTGCAGGGAGAGAAGCGGTCAGAAACTGTCCCTATTTCAGGCTGCAGGGAAAGGCACTGCCAGGGGGACTGATGGCCGAGTCTGGGTGGTACTCGGGCAGCAGCAGCCTGTGAAAGGGAAGGCGGCTGCAAAGAGCCCCGCCATCCGCCCCACACTTGCATCACCCGGAACTGAGTGGTCCATCAGATTCTGCGTGCAGAGCTGCGAGGTACCAGGCACCCAGCCTGTCCGCCTCTGTAGGACCAAAGGGGAACTTTATGGAGGACGCGTCCCCACCCCTACCACACACACACACACACGCACACACAACACACACAGAGGTTTCTGTGTGAGCAGTGCAAGAGGGTCCTCCCAGGCCTTCCACACCCACCGCCCTGTGCTCTTCGTTCACTTTCTCCCTCGCCCCCCATCCACTCCCCATCCACTCCCCATCCTCCCCCTTGGTGTGAGAACCAGCAAAATGCACGCTTTCACCCAGACCCGAGTAAATCACTAAGTGACATAGAAAGTTAAGTTCAACACTAGGGAAAATTGAATTTATCTTGGAAATGCTTTATTCTTCCAAAAGTTCGCTTTGGCAAAGTCTAATGTACAGAAAAGCATGAAATACTACGGCTACAGATGGAGCAAGTTTTTCCACTGAGCATTAAGCCTCGGGGTCCGAATCCGGGCTCGCTCTCCGTCAACCACTCTCTTTAACTCATATGTCCATCAATGTCCCTGCTAAATGGGAGTCTTCCGCACATCTCCTCTCGCCATAATGTCACAAAACCCATAGAATTACAAATCAGGTTTAAGGCAGAAACCATGACAGCCAAATCTAAGTACACAACAAGTACATTAAATATCTGTCTTCATTTACCCTTCCCATCCCCACCTACCTCTCCGCTCAGACCCGCTCCACGCAGCGCTCAGCTTGAGGTAGCCTAAGATCCATTTTCGAGCGGGCTGAAATATACATGACAGTTCGCGCCGCACATGAACATAGACAACTGTATAAAATATTTAAATAAAGACAGGAAAGAACAGAGGATTGCAGCAAAGCCTTTGGCAGACCCAGCCTTGGGGAATTTAGCAGCTTGAGATTCATTACAAATTTCATCTTTAATGTTATTTTTAGTTCAATATTTTGTAGCACTCAGAAGTAAATCTTGGTACGCTGTCTCCTCTCCCCTGGCTTCCTCTCTTCCGGTGTCTGATCCTTCGGTTTTACTGAAACCTAATACGTTTTCAATAAAATTGATTTGTGACGTCGTAATGCTGTTTGTTACCGTCTCCCGTTCCTTGATGTAATGGGGAGAGAAGCATTGCATGATTTGGCAAAGTGAGGCGGATTGCTCTCATTGTGGAATAGATTGGCATCAACTTGGAACCGCCCTGCTGCAACACGAAACTCCCCTCTTCTTCTTCCCTCTCGTCCTCTGCCATTTTGAAGTTCTGGCCTCACATCACAGGCCTGAGTGCACAGGGTTCATCGTCCTCCCTAGAGAGAGTCATCGTCTCACATACTGATGCAAAGGAGAGAAAGAGACCCGGGCTTTAAATAATTGCTGCTCAGTTGCTCTCTTGATATGCCTTTCCACCTGGCAACCTCCAGCTGGCTTGTTGCCTTGAAATGAAATTCTAAAAAGAGGCATCTGTCCCCACATGAGGGGTAGGAGAGGGCAGGTTGACCAGAAGCTCCATCCTGGGGTCGTTGCACACACTTTGCGCCTGCTAGGGCGGTGCAGGGAGAGTTCGATAAAGCTTTGTCCAGGAGGCAGCCAGCAAGAGGAGAGGGAGGGCAGAAAAGATGACTAGCTGCCCAACCAGCCCCTGAAATGTGCGAACTTGAAGAAGCCCCTGAGAAAAGGACAGAACCCAGAAAATTCCTGAGGGCTTTGACCAAAGTGGAATGGGCCATATTGGGCTCATTGGTCGCATTAGGGCAGGGCTTGACTTCTGACCCAGGGGAGTGAAGGCGCGGTGGGTAAGGCTTGTGCTGAAGCTCAGAGCAGCTCGAGAGAAGAGGGTACTCAACTCAAATATGAGATGGCCTGTGACAGTTGCTGGATGGAGATTTCACGAAAAAGTTCTCCTCTCTGCGACTTGGTGTCTCCATATCAAAAATTGGTCTGATGGCCTTTGCCTCCTATTTTAATAGAATTTTGAGGATGAAAGAACAAAGAACTTTCAGCGTTAAGGGTCTGTTTACACATGCAAAAGCAAAAGGAGAGGACCGTGTGGTTTTCTGGGTAATTGATAACTGAATAAAGCCCAGTGGCTTTTAAAGCAAAGATACTCAGAAATTTTGATGCTGGAACAAAGCGAACCTAGAGAATTCAAGCCAAGGATTTACGAAGGAGTGCTTTCCTATGGAACCTGAGGGTGGGGAGGAGGACATGGGGGAGGGGAGGGGAGGAAGCCTGGCAATGGTGCCATTCGGTTCAGCTGGAACCTATCCTTCAGTCCCATTGGGAAGGAGCTCTGGAGTGTCAATGACACAAAGAGCTTCCCCACCTTGAGACAAGGGGTCTTGGTTGTTTCATTCAGCCATTGATTGAAGCCGCCTCAAGGGGAAAGTAGGGTACTTCCCAGGTATTTCCAGGTGAGGTGCCTCCCAAGGGTTGAGGACAATTCTTAGGAGATGTGTGCACTCGTTACCCACCAACGCTCATGGCAGCCAGAGATGAACACCAGATCTGCCGGGCTGGACCCCCCTTAGCACCGGCTGCGGGTGGGCTTGACTGTCCAGTGAAATCTCATTCTACCATTTTTTTTCCCACCAAGCTGAGATCTACACTCCAGGTCATGAAGGCAAGAAGACTCACTGTGCTCTAGTAAGTTCTTGATCATCTCAGAAGATAAGCACGCTAACTAACCGTGGTGCAGGTGGAAAGAAAAGCCGACGTCTGGCAGCACACATCGAGGAGAGGAAGGGTCAAGCTGAAAGCAGCAGAGGGACCATTTTTGCCTTCATCTCGGGACATGACATCGTTCACTTAAGTAGTTGCCATCAGGTTCAATGAGAAAAGGCATTTTACGCCATGTCTGGCACGTAGTAACCACTCACTAAATGTTAGCTTGTTGTTAGTATCATATTCCCAAGTGGTGAGGTCAAACCGATCAGCTGGGTTTTTCTTTTTAACGAAAAGGGCTGATAAGATAATCATTGTGAGATGGAGAGGCCTTGACTCCCCTGCTAACTGGGATGATGAAGACGTACTTGATATCACCGGGGCAGAGCCAGTGTATAGATTTTCTTGCGTGCCAACCCCAATGGTGTAGCAGTGGTCACTAGTGTTAGGAAGGATTCTGAGGCCGAATCCAGTCTTAGGTTGAGGGCGTTCACGGATTAATTAACTGCGTCCACCACACACACCAGAGAAGAGGTGCGAGCATGTGCAATCCAAGACAGCTCTGTCCTTTGGAATAGTCAGAACTCATGGCTATTATGAATCATAAAGCTCCAAGAAAGCAGATTATAAGGGCTACGAGGCTTCTTAGCAGGGAGTGTCAGACTTGGGGCTTTCTGATTTTTAGAGGTGAGATGGGGAAAAAGTCCCTAGGAGGTGCCAGATGTGAAGATATGTCCTTGGCATTATTTGGATACTCCCAAGTAGGAAAAGGAAAAAGGAGGAGGAGGAGAATTTTGAGAAGGAGAAACAGCCCTTCATGACTTGCAGCCTCTAGGATAACCTAGGAGCACTAGTATCTGAAATATATGTGTATCAATATACTGATATCTACAAAAAAATAGTAAAGAGACCAACATCTCAATAGAAAGATGGGCAAATAATGGGACTTCTTAGTTGAAATCCAATGGCCCCGAGCCCAAAGCTGTTCAGTTTCACCAGCTGTCATGACAGGTAAAAGGAAACAGCATCACATGCTCCGCATTGGCAGAACTTTGGAATCTCACAATATAAAGCACTGGGGTGGGGGGTGGAGAGGGGAGGGCGGGAGACTGAATGGGGCTACACATCTTGCAAACCCTTAGGGGAACAGATTGGTAATGCCTAGTATGACCGAAAAGGTGCAGATCTTCTGCTCTTCCAGAATTGTCTCTTTAAATGTATACACTAGAACAATGTTGCTCAAGGAGTCACAAGGAAAGATGCTTATGGTTGCACAGTGCAACAGGAGTGCTGTCCAAAATTAACCAAACTGCCCAGCACCAGGGAAAGGCGTAATAGGTAGTGAACAGGTATAATATGTACAGCTCACCTCTGAAAAGCAAAAAGGCATCCGACTCATATTTACACAGACGCCAAGAACAGCAGGAACAACCCCCCCACCCCGCCAAGGCTTTATATTCCGTATCTAAATACACGGGAAAGGTCTGGAGGGCTGCACACCCACAATGATAATATATGGGGATTGGAACAGGAGGGGCCACAGAGGATTCACCTTTAATTTCCACAGTAAGAACATATTCATGAAGTCTTTGAGTAATTAAGTTAATTTTAAAAGAGCGCTGGCTCCGGGGCCGTACACAGTACAGGAAGGTGTCCGGGTGGAGATCAGCCAGAGATATGTGCAGGAGGTCCCCGTACCCACAGCAGCCTTGGGCCCCCTTCCCTTGGTGTTCACTGATCACGTTCACTACCGAGCTCTTTGTGAGGCTGATTACCCAAGAAAGGCAGCCGTAGCTTTCCTGCTAGATATTGCTGGGAATCATGTTCAGAGAGACTGAGCTGTGGGGTGGGCAGGGGACAGAATTACAGGACCCCCATCACTCAGCCCTTGGAAGCCTTCTGGGCAGGTTCCTGCTGTCTCTGGTACCTGAGTGCTGAACAGGGGAAGGAATTTGTCCTGGACCTCCTGTTCTCCTTATCCATGGTCCTGGATGGTGAGTTTCTCCATATCGCTACCTCCATGGCATCAAGACCAGGTGGCCAGTAAATTGCTCAGAGGGGGTTCTTCCCTAACCTCTGGGTCAAAACCAGACTCTGAAAACATTCTAGGCAGAGAGCTTTCCCACAAATCCCTCGGGTGCTGTTTCTGTTGTGCGGACTGCTCAGACCTTTCTCATTTTCCTCATCCACTATTGTTGCATTAAAAATGGCAGCCTGTCATCTCTGGGTGTTGTAGGCTGTCACTCATCAGGCCAGGCCTCCCCACTGCTGTCTAGTCCTCTCCCTGGTCTCTCCTCCAGGCCCAGCCCTCACCAGCTCTGGGACTCTCATGCATGCTTCATCTTCACTGGAGAAGGAAAAACCTTCTCCATGTCTTTTCTCAAGGTCAAGATGAGAGGTCTCGGAACAGCGGCACATTCTTGAGGCTGTCTTGTGAGATCCAGGGCTGGGGGTGCAGAGATATGTGGGGGTAGTCTCTGTGGCCTTCCATGACTTTGCCTGTGCCCATTGCCTCTTCCTTTAATTCACACCATGCTCGTCTGTACTGTGCCAAGCCGCTGACCAGGTTTGCTCTCCACCAGCAGCGCCCCCTTCCTCTAGATCTCTGCAGTCAGGGGCGCTGCTTTCAGGGAGACATGTTAATACAGAATGACCTTGATTGTCATTGTGAATTATTAAATACTTACTGAGCATAGGACACAGAGCCAGTCAAGACAGACGCTGGTAAGCATGCCCTTAACTGCCAAGCTGAACCTTGTGTGGGTGTCAGGAAGAGGTCAGACATGAGTGTGGTCTTTGGAGAAAGGACCCTCAGGCTGGAGTCATACAGAGGGGGGCACTCTGTGGTCCGGGCAGCCCCCGTGACTCTGGGTCAGCACATCTCCATTCAGTTCTCCGTCCAGCTACCTAAAATCTTGAGGTGATTGAGTGGATGTCCCAAGTCGCTGAGCCTAGCCTGAACCCAGCTGTCTCTTTCCTCCTGTGGGAGAAAGGGGCGTTATAATCACGTCTGTCTTACCAGCCAATGGACCTTTTGAGGGTGGAGTGGAGTCGTGCACAAGGAAGGGTTTTTGCAAATGCAGAGGCCACCCCCGGGCAGACGTGTTCCTCTGTCACTCCTCATCCAGGCTTATCAGTCAGATCATCCAACCAGCAGAGATTTACTGAGAACCCATCATGTGCCGGGGATCCTTCTCACCTTGTGGGATGAGAGAAAGACACAACTTAGGCTTCCAGTGGTTTCCAGTCTAGCAAGAGGGGATAGAAATAGAAATCCAAGAGCACAGAATGGCAGGTGTTGTCCAGGGCAGAGAGGAAAGATGATCTGGGCACAGCACAGGACATTTAGTGTGGGGGAGAGGCTCCTTAGCTGAGCCCGTGCCCCTCGGAGACAGTAGCCTGTACAACGTCATGAAGGAGTATGGGACCTTCTTTCTCAAGAAGACTCATTTTGGAGAGGCTGCTGTCTCCTACGGGAACAGAGTTCAAGGACGAGCCTTGTAGTGTAGCCGACGGGGAGGGTGCCCCACCAGTATCATATCCATGCCCTCACGGACACTCACAAGTGACTGGTTCCTGGTGCAAGTTCCTCGCCACAGAAGCCTGCCCACCTGCAGGTAATACCCCTGGGAGCATCCTTTGCCCCATAATAGCTTCTGGCGCAGGGAGGGGGGTGGGGGAGACCAACCTGTGGCCACTTCTGCACAGTGCCCTGGTGAGTCTCAGCAGGCCTGAGCTCTGGTCGCCCACAGCCGTCGCCAGCTCACCAGCAGCTCCTGCATTACCTGCCTCCCCTTGCCCGTCTCCCTTTCCTGCTTCCCCATTGAGGTTTTTTGGGATTACCTGCCAAGTAAATGCTGACACTGATTTCCTCATCTAAGGGTTGGCTTCTAGAAGAACCCAACCTGAGAAAAGACAGATTGGGAAAAGCCTGTTTGTTCCCCAGCTCACCCTTTGTATGAGTTTCAATGGGCTGTCCCATTCAGAGAAGTCTGTTTCCATGGGGTTCTGCGGTGTGCCTGTTTCTGTTCTACCTGCTGATGGGTCAATGGCACAAATGCCAACCTCTCTCCAGCCTGGTAGGCCCTGCCCCACCCTCCCCTTCTTCCAGTCTCCCCATCAAACCCACACCCCTTGTTTACCAAATGTTCAATTTTGGTTATGTTACTATAAAAATCAAGCAGCTGGCAATTCCAGCTTGATTAGCAGGTCTCCAGTTTTGATTAGTAAATTACTGTGGTAATCAAGGTTAATTCTCATTGCAGCACTCAGCAATAGATTTTATATTTTGCAGGGAAATGGTTTTCCTTCCTGGGATGGAGAACATTTCATTAAAGGAACCCAGAGATCGGAAAGCAGGGAAGTGAACTCCAGCAGAACCGAGAACAGTTCCTACAAGACTCCACTCTCTCTCTGGTCCACCTTCAGGCAGGCCCTTTCCTGGGACACAGGAAGGTTGCACAAGACCTCCTGAAAAAATACCAGTTTCCAAGCTCAGGGCTTTCTGAGTGTCTTTGAGGAACCAGGGAAACACGCCTTGCTGGAAGTGGAACCAAAGTGCTGGGGGCCTGGGGTCAGGGCTCAGGATCAGAGATGCTTTTGGGCAGATGGATGTCTTTCAACACCCCTAGGGGATGTGAAGGAGGACAGGCTGCCGTCCCAGCTGGTTGGAGGCAGCCTCTCCACTCCCTGCCCATGGGGAGGCCTCTCTCTCCAGAAAATGAATGGCATCTGTAGACAGGATCAGGACTCTGAGAGACACGCAGGTTGAGAAAGCTCTGGACGTGGTGGAGCCTTGCAGCTGAATTTCATTTCTGACTTTGACCTCGGGCCAGTGTGTAGACTGTGTTCTCCGGATGAGTTGAGACTATGGCGTCCTGTCCCACAGTCAAGCAATAGGACAAAAGAGAGATGAGCCTGGCCCAAGCCCACCCAGGATCTCTCTGCGAGCTCGCTCCCTACCTCTTACTCCCCGTACCATAATCACTAAAGTGAGCAATGGATGCTTTGTCTCCAGTAGGTGACATTTGTTTCCAGGATCTCTCTGGGGGATGGACCCTGTCAATCCATAGAATTCATGTAAAACTTTGATAGCAGGAAAGAAGTACCCCTGTCAGGTTAGTTGGGTGGCTCAGAGGTACGTTGGCCCCATCCTGCCTTCTTGAGTCAGCAAGCAGCTCATGGGGGCTCCGACCCCCAGCGCCCCCTGCAGGCAGTCGCTCACTCACACACCTAAAAGTGCCTGGTCTCGGCACAGCAGGTCTGAGCTCTACCTGAACGTCAAGTTGAAGCAAGTGACCCCCTCTGGCCCTACTCCTATTCTGCCCTCCCGACAGTAGGAACTTGTGTGAGCCCTGCTGTAGGTCCTGTGTGTGGATCTTTCCCCAGGACCCCACCGGAGGGGACATCAGCACATTAAAACTCAGACCTTCCCCTTGACTTGGCCGCCCTGTGTTCTGGGGGTCTTGGGAAGGGACTTCCTTCTTTGTGTCTCATGTTTCCATATTACCCTGCCCAATTTCCGGAGTCCTCAAAGGTTATGAGCATCTTGACTCATAAGTGGGGAGGGTGAGACGGGGCTTTGGACCCAGAGGAGCTTGAGCAAACACTCTCGTTGGGGGTGTGATTGACAGGTCTCAATTCTCAGTGTCCCTAAGGACCACACTCCTATGAGCAGATGTCTGCTCTGGAGGAGGCCAAGATGTGCCCAACCTCGTGGCAGTATGTTTCATCAGGTAGGAGGTGGATAGCTTCTTTGGACCCTACAAAATCTTCAGACCCCTTGGGACTCTCAGGCAAGAGCTCTCAGATTTTCAACTCTGTGTCTTTTGCGGGCACATAAACCCATCCATTCATCCGTAATGTTTTGTATCACCAATGTCCTGATGTGTTCTTTGGAGCGGTATGAGTTGGGCCCCATGCAAGGAGAGAGGACCCTCTGGGGGAAATAATCAGAGGCCAGAAACTGATAAAACTCTTCCAGTTTTCCTTGCCTCAAGGCAATTAGGTTTTCACACTTGTTTGGGTGTTGAGGGCAGAGCGGTCGTCTGGGGGACAGGAGATTGCAACTTAGGAGGGAGACGCTGAGCTCACTTCTCTCTCAGCCAGAGAGTCAGCTGGCCTCACACCGCATCCAGCCTTGTCTGCATCGGGCCCATCGCTTGCCAGCTGTATGAACTCGAGCAAGGCATTCCCTTCTTTGGACCCCTTTACCTCAGTTTCTTCATCTGGGAAACGGGCGTTATAAGGGTAATTAAGTCAGAAGGCTGTGTAAGGATATGTGAGATAATACATCTAAAAGGTTTTAACCTTTCCAGGGAAGCAGAGCTTGAATGTTCTCTATTACCATGATTTCACAAGTGACGGTGCTCCAATAGGGCAGCTCAAAGGTACGAGCCCATGTTTGCTTCCTGTTTGCAGATGAGCTGTGAGCGAAAGCAGGGAACATGGCCCAGCCCAGAGTCAATGTGGGAGAGCACGGACACTGGGAGATATGACTCATGGCGGCCATTGATGGAACAATGTAGCACTCACGCCTTTCTTATCCCATTGCTAGTGCTGACGTTGATGACTGGCTAAGAAGAGAAATTCCTTCCTGTGATATGCGAGCACTTTCTTGTTTCACTCAGGGATGAAAATATGTCCCTAAATTACCCTTTTACCTGTAACCCAGTTAAACTCCTTTGGCTACCTCTGTACCCAAGTGACTGTTAGTTCATGTATGCTTGTGAATTTTCTTTGTCCAATCTTGCCAGCAGTTATGGACCAGGTCTGAGCCTCCACGTCTTTGTCTCTTTGTCCTTCACCTCCTGTGTCCATTCTTCCTTCTCCTCTCCCTGCGCCTTTGTTTTGGTGTAAAACACCAGCAGGATGTGGGGGGGGAAGCGAATTGCCTTGGGGAAGAAGAGATTGCAGGGTCTTGGAGAATCCATGGACCACACCCTTCTCTGTAGGCTGGTAGATACTGGGAAAAAATAGTTCTGCTGAAGTGCATTTTCCCAGGCTAATTTTACAAACTTACTTAGTATCATGCAGATTTCCTTTGTAGATTTCTGTCAACGGAGAAAAATGTCATTGTGTTGGTGCCCTGTTGATACTGGTAACCGTATCAGCCTGCAATAAGACTACTGAGTCAGAACCCAAGAACAATGGCTTTTGGCATCGCCCTCTTGCTAGTGACTGCAGTCGATGCCATTTTTCCAAACAAAATTATAAGCAAAACGGACGTTTTGGGTCAGAGTGCAGCAAGGGATATATAGCTGCATTTCCTTCAATAAATCTGCCCTCTTCTGCCTGGACAAAGACATACAACCTATAGTGATTGACTTTTTCACCACTAAATTATACTATGTCTGTTTCTAGAAGAAATGTCTCCATTCCAAAATTAGCTAACCATCAACATAACATAAAATAACTTGAACACGGTGTCATTTCACAAAGATATTGATTCATGCAGACTTATTGGATTAATAACTGGTTTCCCATAAAAGGAGTAGTCACTATGTCTTTGGTAGACAGAAAAAATATACACTGTAGAACGATATATATTGGTACATTTAAGCCTGATTGCTGAGCTCAAATAAACAAAACAGTTTTCAAAGGCAACATTACAAATGAAAAGAGAGGTGACACAATGCAACTTACAAATGGATCCGGGGGTGATGGAAAGCTAATAAAAAAAGACAACTATTTATTTATTTGGGGCATTTGATTTTACTCTATTGGATTACACAAAGCTCTAATTTTTCACTGCAGTCAATCTGTATAAAAGTTCAACTGATGGAAGCATATATTTAATTCCCAAATGCCTTTTCTTTCAGCCCCCACTTCAGAGTTGGACAACCTTTGGTGGCCCGAGTAGCAAAGAGGTTTGCTTACGTTTGAGCAACCGGAGCAGAGGAGATATTTAAAGGCAATAGGTGATTTACTCAGTTCCTAATGACAGCCAGCCCACGCTTTCTCCCTGAGGACAGATTTTGCCAATAGGTTGAGAAAATATGTGTCTTTGCGTTTTTGTTTTGGTTTTTTGGTTTTTGAGTGTGATTTCTTCAGTGAGGTTCCAGGGTAATAAAGTAATTGAAACTAACCTTTCTGGTTACTTATCTAACAAATCACCCCATGGCGTGAAGAATAAAATTTGAGCACCTTATCATTGGTTTGGCATGACTTGACTCAGCTGGCTTTTCTAAACTCCCTTTTTCCTCCCTTCCCCTTGCCACGTCCACGGCTGGCCCTGTTCATCCCTTAAATTTGTCATGTTCACGTGCACCATTGTCCATCTATTTGGATTTGTCTGTCCATTCTTCATGTTGCCGTATCCTTCTTTTTATTGGACACCTTCTCTTGACCATTCTATTTGCTAGAAAAAATGGCCATCTTTTTGTTATCCTGTTTTATTTCATTATGGCCTCTTATTATTGTCATCCCCTGCCACTGGGGTATAAACTCCTTGGGGGCAAATTGGGGCTTTCCTGGTCTTGTTGATGGCTATATCCACGTGGGCCAGCACAGCAGTGGAAGAAGCTAGAAGGTGCTCAAGAACTGCATGGATACGTGTCTGGGAGGAAGACTCAGAAATGCTAAGTTTTCATCTTTACTTGATTCCAACTTTCTGGCATGTCACGGTAGGCTACCTGTCTTCTTTGTTTCTTAGTTTTTCTTCCTTTAAATGAGAGTGGTGTTCATTTGCTGTCCAGAAATGGTGCACGGATTAACTCATTGCACCACGAAACAGAACAAAATTTATTTATTTGCTGACGTGCTTCGAAGGTGCTCTCGGCTTATTCACAATGGAGTTAAGAGGTAGGAAGGAGTTCATTCATACGGAAAGCCGACCAACTAAGGTGGCAAGGGCCTGTCTTATCTGGGGATTAAAGCCGATCCAGCCTGTGAGGCTCCCCTTTGGAAATGGCCACAGGAGCTCTCAGGATTCCCACAACTGGTTTTCCAATTTATCTTCTGGTGTTGAAACAGATCACTGTTTCTGCAGTAGAACACTAGATTAAATAGTTGTATTAAAAATGAATATTTTAAAGCGCTAGAATCACACACCATGAGATGGCCACCCAAGGAGAGACATGTGGGAATGAGACCCAGAAGGGACTGCAGATTCATGGTTCAATTTTATGCTTATTTCCGGGCAAAAGCTGATTAAGTGAGCCGCGGGTAGAGCGGGCCCACCACTGCAAGCAATGTTTTTCCTTCTCTGGCCCCCACTTCCCCCAAGTGAGCGTGCGTTCGCATTAATCCAACAGTGGTAACTCGCCTGTAGCTTCAGGCTGCTCCAGATTATTTGTAACTTGATTTATCGCTACTCTGGAGACTTGTGCAGGCAGTCTATGAACTTCCGAATCCCTGGCAGGACTTACTAGCTGTGTTCCCATCTGGAGGCAGTGGGGGGACGGCTCCCTTGGATCCCCCTCTCCAGGTGAGAGAGGTAGCCTTTGGGCAGGGTCTCGGGACTTTAGGAACAGTCTCAAATTCCTTCTGCCTGCCAAAGCTGGGAGAACCTTGCCCAGCTGCCTCGTGGCCCGTGAGGCATCTAAGGCAGCAGTCCAGCGGTATTCAGGGTCTTTTGAAATTGGTAGAACCTGGAAATGATATTGTAAAACAGGTACCAAAGAGCCCTGTTGCGGCCAACTTCAGATCCTAGAATGTGCACTCCAGCAGCGTTTTTGTTGGACTCCCTAATTCCTGTCCCCGCCTTGCAGGTTCCAAGGGACTCTGCAGATCCCTCCAGACAAAAGACCTGGAATTGGGACGTCTGGTGCAACCGCACTTTGCACGGCTTCCCTCTGCGGTCTATCCTGGGACAATGAATCCAAGTGTGATAGGCAAAGGAAGATTTTTTTCTGCAGAGGACTGGATACCTGCTGAATCTCATTTGCGATCGGAAAAGTGCAAAACTATCTTAATCCAGCACTTTGATACACGAATGAGAGAAAGGAGAGAGGAGAAAGAGCTGCGGGGAGGAGAAGGGCAGGGAGGGTTAACCTCCGCCAGCACACCTTGCCACCCCCCACCAGCCCTGGAGCCGCCTCAGGAGCCACCTCTGGGATTCCTGGACCCCTGCTTCCTCGTTTGTCCCAGCCCCTCACCCTACGCTGATTTGGTAATTTCCATCCCATCCTTCCCGAAGATAAAAGACACCATGGGCGGGATCCATGAATAAAAGTCGTTATTTATCGATGCCAGTTTTGGGGAACATTTTTCCTTCTGATTCATGACCCACTTTTCTACATTCGAAAAGCAGTTCATAAATCGTTCAGCGCCAGCAGAAATTAATAATAATGAATCCATTTACATAAAATGGTCTCATCCTGCCAGGTGCTGATAATATTGGAAGCTAGAACCTCTTTGGGAAGGCGGATGGCGTGTGCGTGTGTGCGTGTGCGTGTGTGTGTTTGCACACTTCAGACCTCACGCCTTCTCTCTGTGAGCTAACCCAAAGTTTAATTCTTTAGTGTCCAGTCTTGATCCCTGGGAGATGCTATTTGAGAAAAATGGGACACGATGAAAATAAGAGAAGCAATTCAGTGTCCTGAGAAGACACATCACAAGCCATGTAAGAGTTCAGAGCCAGCCGAATTAACCCTTTGAGCAGTTCTGAGAAATCCACCAATCCATAGAATCATTAATTCCCGGAAGAGACCATCACCGTTGGATCATACACACACACACACACACACACACACACACGCGCACACACACACACACACACACTCACACAAGCATCAACACACAAGGAGCTCCAGGAGCAAGGAAGTGAATGCAAAATCAGCGGGTTGATTTATCATAAGCTGTGTTTTCCAACGCACATGCCAAAAAGCATGAATTCTAACAGTTCTCAGTCGATCTTATGTGGAAACAGAGTCCTGGGGTTCACTAAGCTGGCGCAGCCTCCAGTGAAGCCAAATTCAAGGGGTTCTTGCCTGCGGTAGAGTACCACACGCAACTAAATGGATTGACAGGCTAGGCAAAACTTGCCGTTTTCTTTTGAGTTTTTCCTCTCCGAGACAGAGGGTTCAATTCTACTCCTCAGCTCTTAGAAGTTGATTATCTCTGGTCTGTACATGGCTCCTTTCTTGAATTGTGTATTTATCCCTTTGGCCCCTTGCATCACTCCTATTCCTATAGGAAGCATGTGAATTTTGTTTGCATGTATCTTTCACTGACATAAATGCTACTATGCTATTTATGCCACCGCCTGCCTTTCCTGTTTCACGAGGGCACCGTGATCGTCCCATGGACCCACGTTGCCCCATAAACACATCGTGTGATGCTTCTGGTCCCGCACGACACTCCATGGTGCCCATCCATTCTCCCAGGAGAGGGCACCCGTGTCGCAACCAGGTTGCAATGCTGCAAGGAGCATGTTTTGGGATGAGAGCGAGGTTGTCTTTAGGACATATGTCCAATGGCAGAATAGCTGGGTCATAGCATCTACGTCTATTAAACTTGACTAGGTGGCACGGCCGCTCCCGGGGTGGTTGCCTCGGTCTGCACTCCCACCAGCGGTGACACAAGCCCCACCTGCCTGCCAGCACGTGGCACTCTCCGGCTGTCTGTGTTGCCAGTCTAAACGGTGGGAAGTGCTATCTTGTTCTAATGGCATTTTTCTAATTACTAATAAATTACTAATAAAGTGAGCATCTCTTTATGCGCTTATTAATTAGCCTTTTGAATCTCTTCTGTAAATTGACTATTTATAGCCTTTGTACATTTTTCCCCCTTCTGGGGTTGCTGTCTTCTTCTTGTTGATTTATAGGACTTCCTCATCGGTTTTGGACCTCACAGCTACCTTGACGCCATCATCGAGTCACTGTCCACAGTGTCTTCGGAAAGTTGGAAAGACGATGACTCCACCATCGTCTACTCGCTGTCCACAGTGTCTTCAGAAAGTCTCTGCTTTTTCTACAGTTCTGTAGTAGGAAGACTTCTAAGGCAGCCCCCAGTGAGCCCTGCCTGGTGGTTTTCCGTGGTCGTGAATCCTCCTCCCCTCCAGGGTGGGCCCAAGCGAGGGACCAACTTCTGAGCAAGGGGGTGAGGCCAAAAGGAGGAGAGGCCCCTCCGTGATGTGGTCACAGCAGATCGTGGCCTTCGCTCTGCTGGCAGGGCCTACGGAGGAAGGAGGCTGCCGTGTGGGAGGCCCTGGGGAGCCAGGAGCTGAGAGTGGCCTTGGGCCCACAGGCTGTGGAGAACCGAGCACTCACACAAGCTTGGAAGCAGGTGGCTCCCCTGGTTGATTGGACCTGCCCTGCGTCTGGGGCTGTGCCCTCCGTTGGAGTGTGTGACAGACCCCAGGGTAGAAGCCCCCGCTTAGGCTGTGAGGACAGCGGTGCGGCCTGCTGGAAGGCTCTGGGCCTTGAGGTCTGCTGTCACCCAGCACAGATACCCCCTGCCCGTTCTGGGTCGCATCCCCATAGGTAAGTCTTTAACCCGTCTCAATCTCAGCCTCGTTTGCGGAGTTAGGAAGAGATCCAGCTTTATTTTTCCACAGAACTGTGGTGAATCAGACCTGCCATGGCCGGCCTCTCTTACAAGGTGAGGGAACAAGAGGAAAATGGCTTCTGGCCCTGGCTCCCTCGGGCAGAGCACTTAGCAAAAGACAAGCTCCAGACGCAGTTTGCTGTGTCCGGCCTTCGGAGGGGTCGTCGGAGGAGAGGTTTCCCCACACGGGTGTGATGGTGGGCCTTTTCCTGGCCCCTCATTCCCGGTGGCTCGGTCTCGGCAGCTCACTCTGGAATAGGAACCGTTGAGAAGGTGGATTGTTCTGGAAGCCTCCTCGAAGAGACAGGTCCCTTTGTAGGGGGCCAAGACCACTTTGAGGGAACAATCCTGTGTTCTACAGGCGACTTTCTTACTGACTGGCTGTGCTCCCTTGAGGGGGTTCACTTCCTTCTGGCCCCAGTTTCCCCATCTGGTGAATGACGCAGATGCACGAGGTGACTTCTTTCCACCTTAATGGCTAAATGGAATGGAGCCATCTTCGTTCCCAAGGAAGAATAGGAAGGTCTCAGAGAGTAAGGATTTTCACAGTCTGGAGGAAGAGGAAGGTGCCCACTGGAACTCACCTTCAGCACATTCAGGCCAGGGCTGATAGATTGCTGCTTTTGCTTCTGCCAGACCTGCCTGGTGTTCAGTACCCCCGTCTCCTACAGGGAACCCCCAGCTCTCTTGGATGAGATCAGATCTGTTTAAACAGCTCCGATATTCTACAGTGGCCTCTTGTCTCCTATCACAGCCACGATGCATTCTGACAAAGATTCTTGCCTTTAATTTTCAAGTCTATGTTAGGAGGAGAAATGAAATGTGTGTGAGTCTGCCTCCTATTAATGTTAGTTCGGGGAAGTCTCACCCAGGCAGCCTTTTGAAATCATTCCTCCCAGAGAGGGCGTCCCACTGCTCCTCTGATCCACAGAGAGGGACGAGGAGGCACCCACGCGCCAAAGTGGTTCCGGCTGGGTTCGGAACTTTGCAGATCACCAGGCAGGGGCGTACGTTCCAGTGTGAGCGGCCTGTAGTAAACGTGAACTGCCTTTGTGACAGAGCCTCAGGAAACATATGTGTCGTACAGATTGTCTAGATACGGTGACGTCATCACCACCCAAGGCTGCAGATTGAATAGGACCACAGGTGGTTCTGGTTAGAGGGAGAGAATGTGATCGATTGATGTGGCATCCGAATAACTTCTGTTTCATTTACCCTATAGCTTCAGTTGTCATTGAGGAACCCATAAAATCCCATGAAATAACCACCAACCACCAATACTGCCAACACCATGACTACAGCAAGCACTGCTTATGAGCCCTGCTCTGTGAATTCGATGCGCCATCTTGCCGAATCCTCAAAACCACCACATGAAGTAAATACCCCTATTATCTGCATTTTGCAAGAGAGTAGGCAAAGGGGTGCTCTAGGGTCACCAGAGAGGTGACGGTAACGAAAGATCAATTTGTCATAATTAAAGAAACTGTGATGCAAATAACAGATCGGGAAAAGATATTTGCGATTTCTTTGACCAACATGAGCTTATACTCAGTACAAAGAATGCTAGCAAATGTTGAAGAAAGGAACAACCTAAAAAAAGAGAGGAAGGATGTGAAATAAGTCATCTGCAAGAGAAGAAATCCACATATGAATGTCTAAAGATGCTCGGACCCATTAGAAATCAGAGAAATGCCAATTAAAACAATGAGAAGAAACCCCTTTGTATCCATTGGATGGGCACAAATCAGACAGCCGCATGAGGCTAACCACTGGCAGGATGTGGGGGTACAGGAACTCTCACGTGGTGCTAGATAACGTATAGACTGATGCAAGCATTCTGGAAAACAAGCAGGCACAGGTGAGTCAAAATGACAGTCAACATCATCTCTGACTGGGGAGTTCCGCTCCTCAGTACCCATCTCTAAGAAATTCTCACACAGGTCCCCAGAAGGGCCTGGGCAAAGGCGGTCATTGCAGCCTTGCCTGTGGTGATGGGCGGCTGGAAGCAGCATGGGCGTCCATCCCTGGGAGACTGAAGGCCTGTGTCATGCGGTGCATCCCCACCTCAGGGTATCACGCAGCAGAAGAAGCTGCAGGCATTGTCATCACTTGGCAACAGGCACGGGCCTAAAAACACCACGCTCCGTGAAAACAGTAAGAAACAGAATAAGATAATTAATGAACTGCCATTTGCACAAATAAATAAAACACCTGCACAAGAAACGTCCAATCACACTTTGAAAGAAACATCGAAAGGGAATGGGAGTGGGGATGGCAAAGAATTAAAGGCGAGGGAAATAGCTGGAGGAGGTGGGAAACTGGGGACAGTATTTCCCGTTACTTTATATGGGAGAGAAAGGATTTCAACTTGCTCAAAGGCTGACAGGGAGAAGTCAGTGAAGGGCAGGGGTGAAGAGGCAGAAGACAGAGGGGTGAGGGATGGGGAGGGGACCTGATGAGAAAGGAGGGGATGAAATCCCAGGCACAGGTGTGGAGTGTGTCATCTGGACAGGTAGAAGGGAAAAAAAAGATAAACAGGGTTAACTCTTGAGAATGGGATTCAGGAAATTGAAGTGATTCTCTTTTGATTTCTTTGTGAGAATTAAGAAATGGATGGCATGGTAAGAGTTTCAGGAGAGTAGAGAAGGTGGAAACGAGTTAGGAAAAAGATCAAGGGGCAGGCAGAGGGCCCAGTGAGGTGGTGACCACTACGGGAACAGAGCGGGTAAACTGGGATTGATTCTGGGATGGTCCTGATGGGCAGGAGGGCTGCAGGAGAAAGGGGTAAGTGAGTGAAGGGATGGGCCCTAGATTGAGAAGAAGGGAAGAAACAGGAACAATAATAGCTTGAGGGCTGAGTGATCCGAAGAGCATAAGAGGCCAAGAATACTGGCATTGGGTCCACTGAGCAAAAGCCAGAGGGAGAGGTGATCGTGGTCACGGCACGCACGGTGGGCATTTTGAAACGCCAACATGGAGCAGTTTTGGAAAGGCCAGGGCCGATGCTTGGCTAGGGAGAGGGTTGCTTTATCTGGGGGAAAGGAAGTGAAAGGTGAAGTTGCTCAAGATAATGGCAAGATTTGTGCTAGTGGGAGCATCTTTCGGCTACCGCCAAACCCTCAGCACGTGGGGATGGGAGTCACCAATTCCCCAAAGAAAAAAGGGAACAAGATGTCAGAGAAGACAGACTGACATGTGGTGGCAGACACCCCTTCACAAGGTCACATACATACTTCCCTACCGTCCTGGCCTTAACCCTCAGCTCCAGAAGCTGGAGCTCCCCTTCTTCAGTGACCTGGTAAAGGGGTTGTCACAGCAGAAATGTTGAGGGAAAGAAATGGAGGTAGATTCTAAGCTAATGAGTTTCAAAATAGCACAGAAAATTGTCTGAAAGAAAGAAGTTTCGAGATTCCAAGAACATTGTTTTTGTCATAGGCAAACATTTTGAAAGAGCAAAGACGAGCATATTCCAGACTCAACCAGGACCCTAAGAGAAGGGTGAGGAGAACCATGTGGATAAGTCTGCAGTGATGGCGGAAGTAGAGAACCAAAGTCATGCCACTGCCCTTGTCCCAGCATGACTGACTGTGCATGGAGTCACAGTCACCCCCAGCCCTGTGCTGGTGGAGGATGGCGAGGACAGTGACCAGCCTGATGCCTGCTGATTATCCTGCACGTGAGGTTGTCTGCTCCTCAAGGTTAGGTTCAAGGTTACGTTGACCTATCTAGTGTGTCCACTTAAGAACACAGGCCACTCCTAAATTTTATTCCC
This sequence comes from Ailuropoda melanoleuca, assembly GCF_002007445.2. Classification (NCBI taxonomy): domain Eukaryota; kingdom Metazoa; phylum Chordata; class Mammalia; order Carnivora; family Ursidae; genus Ailuropoda; species Ailuropoda melanoleuca. The sequence goes on along the minus strand of NC_048229.1, from coordinate 43,290,814 downwards.
TGTGAGCTGAACTGGGTGGTTTATATCTCTGGGGACAGAGGGGGAGTATGGAAGAGAAAACCTTTCTTCCTTTCCAGGGGATACCACCCAAATACTTAACAACCTTTATTATACAAGCAAAATGGGAGCAGCTTACTGGGACCTGCCAATCACAGGTCCTATAGTCATTGGGTTGTGGAAGGTCCCAGGGTCTTAGGGAGGGCTGGGATGGCCAGAACGCAGAGGACCTTCAAGGCTCGGGAAATTGGCTTTTGCCAACCAGGACAATAATATTTCAATATTTTAGCTACAGATGGGGTTGTGCTGGTGCATTTTGACCCTTGGGTGGACCCCCTGAGCGCCATACTTCCAGGCACAACTTGGTGGGGGGGTGGGAATACATTCCTGTTTCTCGTAGGGAAACCAATCAGTGGAGTAACGGTGTCAGGTCCCAAGGGCGCACCAGACTTGCAGGGCATGGACAGGAATGACGAGGTTGGGGGATACATCTGGACATGGCAGAAAGGGCTTTTCCAGAACATGCCCGGAGTCAAAGGAGCAACTCTGGATAAAAACTCAGACATTTTGAAGATCCTGGAGCTGAAATTACTTGCACGTAGTGGAAGGCCTCCTCGAATTCTTCGAGATACAGTGGTACATGTGAATCTAGCCGCTGACCTCTGTGGAGGTCCACGTGGTGAGAGCAAGCCTGACTCCAGCCACCGAGTGTGTCCGGGGTGGCCCTCCCTCCTGCTCGGACAACCTCAGTCCCGAAGTAAGCACCTGTAGCTGCTGGGCAGGCAGGTGCCAGATGCAAATTTGTGATTGGGGTAACCGACTGGGAGGTGTGGCCCGGCGCTGTTGAGTTAGGGGCCAAGCCAGGCAGAGGGGCCACGAGCTCTGTGGCTGGAGAGGGAGCCCCTGAAGTGAGGGCCCTGATCAGACACAGACATGCATCTGTTTTTGCTCACTCTGAGATGACAGGGACATATCGGTCCTATGGTTCGATGGCTCACAAAGGGCTGTGGGAAAAATGGAGGCAATTGCTGGCACGAGGCAGAGCGGAGTCTCCAGCATTTGGCCCGTCCTGGAGGCGGGGACCCATGGGGGGAATCTGGGCACGTTCCAAGCACAATCAAATCCTGCAGGCATTAGGAGCATTCCCGAATCCACATTGCTCCTTGCCAGGATGCTGAAACACTGAAGGACCATTACCCCCTGGCCCTTCTATTTCTGTCTGCTGTGAGCACTCCTTTGGAAATGGTGGGGAATTTGCATTTATCAGAAAATTGCTTACTTACTCTAATCAGCTATTTTTAAGGTTTTATTTTAGCTAGATAATGAATAAGACTAAATTGATGTCAGGCATGAAGTAATTTTAACCAATACCTTCAAAAGTCTATAATACCAAATATTGGAAAATTATATGTAGGGTAATCTAAATAATGAGATGTTAAAATTTCTTGGATCCTGGGAACTCTTCTATTCATTTTGTTCCTCTCTCCCTTTCAACCTCACTGTGGGAGGCTCCATCGCTGACATCTTTATATATGATGTTCTCATTTCAAAATGCCACTGAACCTTCAAATGAACACTTGTGTATGATCCTTGAATACAAAAATACTTAAATCAAGATTTTTATGTTTTGGTGCAGTCAGCCAGAATGCATGGAGAGAAATGGGAAGGCTTGGCTCAGGACCCTCCAGGAAGGCAGGAAAGGTCCTTCTAAGGAAGGGAGGCCACTTGTGAGGGAGGCACATGACCAGCGAGCGACTTAGATGCATTTAGAATTGCTGAACGATGAAGCAGGGAAAAGACCGCTTCTTCCGTAACCAAATCACGAGAAGGAATGCCTCTGCTTACACCGAGGACCTGACCACATGCTCCGAGAGGAACAAGTGCAACGCAGTGGGCGCTCTGCCCGGCACAGGGGGCTTCCTTTGTGTCCAGAAGGCTCTAAGTGAGGTCTACATGAAGATCTGGCAGGTCCCTGGCTATGACCTGTTAATTGTCTTCATGATTCTAGTCTCATACCAAAAAGACTGGGCACCCACTGGGTGCCAGGACTGGGCTAGGCGCTTTCCCGATGTGACCAAGCTTGATACTACAGTAAGCTGTATGTCTGCTGTTTATGGATGAGGACATAGGAGCGTGCAGGTGTGACCAGCTCGCACAAGCATATGTAGGGGGAGGGGCGGAGCCAGAGCACGAACCCAGATCCACCTGGTTCTGGAACCCATACCCCGAGATGGTTGCCAGAGATTGGGGGACACTCTGGCGTAAGTGACTAAGCCGTGGATCCAATTAAGGGGGTGACCTCTGAAGGTTTAGTAAGGAATTTCATTTTGCCCCGACTGGCCAAAAGTTTTGAAAGTTTACAGTTGTGAGACAAAGAGGGTAAAACTTAAAGACCTTAGTTTACTCTGGCACTGAGCCCACCTTGGTTTTGTGGGGGAAGCTCTGGTCCTCCCCACGCTGGAGGTCTGATGGGCCAGCAACCTGTCAGCATTGCCGAGAACCACAAGGTCTCAGGCAGGGAGGGCGGCAGGAGGCAAGGTTGCGGCCGGACCAGACACAGAGTGGAGAAGTGTCCCCTGGGCTGGAAAGCCACACGGCATACTTTCAGCTAGAGTTTGTTCCTTTGGCTGAGGAACAGGAATTCTCCTACTCAAACTTCCCAACTCAGCTCGGATGTTACCTGCTCCAAAACCCTCCCCAGACGCCAGGAGGTAGGGCTAGAAGCCCTGGTAGGTGCTGGGCAGCCCCCCCACACTTGATGTCGTGTGTCTTCCTGTGGTGCCCTTTCTGCCACCCATCCCTGCCTGGCTGTGAGCTTGGAGAGAAAGGGGCTCAGGTGAGTGCCATGGCTGTGGGAGGCCGCGGAGGTGAAGTGGGGGCCCACCCAGGAAGCAGGTGGCAGCTTGGAGCAGCAGTCCCCAGAGAGCTGGGCGTCCAGACGGCTGGCTACCCACATGCCCCACAGCAGAGTACGTGGCCTCCTTGGGACCCCCACCTGGGTGGGTGCATGGGGCCGGTGGGCCGTGCTGGTCAACGGAAGGGCAAGGCTGCTCCTCGTGTGAGTCCTGGGCACGGGGTCTTCTGTTTGGCCAGCACACCGGCAAGAAATTCTGTCCTGCGTTAGCGGCACCTGAAGTGGCATCAGAACCCAAAGGATGCAGGGAGTGACCTCACTTCCCACCTGACTGGTCCACTGACTTTTTTTTTTTAAGGAAACTCTACCCCCAACATGGGGCTTGAACTCACAACACCAAGATCAAGAGTGCACGCTCCACAGATGGAGGCGGCCAGGCGCCCCTCCATCGACTATTGCCCGGACCTCTGGAGTCACACGGCTGGGCTTGGAAAAGTCTTGCTCTCCTCTCAAGTCCTCCCAATCCTCATGGGAAGGAGAAAGGAAGTGAGACAGAGGCACAGAGGAAGCAAAGGGAGAGGAAGAGGCAGAGAGAGAGAGCAGGAAAGAGAGAGAGCCGTGAAGCTGAAGGAGATTCACGCAGGAGAGGGAAGGAGAGCGAATGCACCTGATACCCACGCCGGTCCACCTCCAGCCCTATGGAGAGGGTCCCGCCTCACCTCACTCTGTTCTGCCACCCATAGAAAAATTTAAAAACATATTTTACTCTTTTGTCTGATACTCAAATCCCCCGAGGAATATTTTTGTTTGGCTTTGTTTTGTTGTTTTTTTTAAAGGAAAAATGTTCACGGAAGGTTATAAAACACATATAATTTACTCACGGTAATTGCCCACATGTTATTTATGTGCCGTGCTGGCAGTGAAACAGAGAAGAACGACTTGATCAATGCATTAGTCTAATCACGGGGTTCCTGCTCTTAATTTCTTTTGTTGGTAATTTCCATACTCGGGCAGCAATGCGTAGAATTATCTCGATTTACAGATCTCGAGACCCTGGGGAAAATCTCTTTGGAGCCATTTCTGTCTCCTGGGGACTTTGATATTTATTCAATACTGAGTTTGAAAGCCCTATAATATGGATTCAACAACTCCAAATAACTCCTTCGAAATTTAGTGGGTCTCTCTGACATTTTCCCTTTTTTAATTGGCAATTTTGGGGGGCTGAGAAATAGATCACAGAACACGAGTGAGAACAATTTTCAGTCAATGGGAAGCCATGATTTGGCAGACTTGGCATTTGTCAGGAAACGAGCACACACAAACAAAAACACTACTCTTTCTTTTCTTTCTAAATACGTGGAGTCCTTCGCTTTGCTTTGCCCAGAGTTTGTAATACAATCTTCTAAGGCAAAGTACTTATGGTAAGCCTATTGGAGGCTGAGGGAGAAGTTTCCTGTAATTTCAATTTGCCTTGACAGTAGGAGACACAGTGCATGCTGTCAGCCAGGCCTGCTGACCAGCACCTTCCCCTCCCAGCTTCCAGGGGGCAGAGAAGAGGGGATGAGCAGAACTTTTCTCTTGGGTCAGCACCTTGGTTTCTTCCAACGGGGACAGGTTGCAATCTCTAAAAATGCCAAGCAGACATGGGAAACCACAGTCCTTCCGTTGAGCAAAGCCCTTCAGAGGGGTCCACGCTGAAATCTCCCAGACATTTCAGTGTCTGAACTTCCACGGGCATGGCTAAGGGACCAGAGAGAGTTGAGTGGGCGGCTGACAGGGGACAGTCCCAGAAGGTCTGGGGCTTCAGGCCGGCATTCTGATATCAGGAACACTTACCTGATGATGGTAATGATGACCCTTACTGGGCCTGGGACCTCATCTCCACACGGCTGGTAAGTGACAGAGAGAGCATTTAAATCCAGATTCTGTTTGATCCCACAAATGCACTTCAGACCTCAGCAGGAAGTTGTCGTTTCTCAGAAACAACCCGCAAACGCACGGACCCCTCTCAGGCAGCAGGGTGACCCACCGCCCCGGGTTTGCTGGAGACTGAGAGGTTTCCAGGACAGGAGATTTTCAATGCTCGAAACTGGGAAAGTTCTGGACAAACTGGGACACACTGGTTTCCTTCTCTGGACGTGAAAATAAATCATAAGCTCTTCAAGGAGGGTTAATACTCAAAACCGTGAGAACAAAAATAAGGGGCAAGACCAGTGGTTTGACAATGGGAGGCAACCTTTTGGTGAGTTTTATCTGACATGCGTGGCGTTCCTAAAGCAGTTTAAATAGAATGTGTTTGAAATTCAGGACATTTCACATAGAAAGCTGAATCTTGAAATAGAAAGATCAGGTCTCAGAGGGCTCCATGCCAGCAAAGCCAGTTGCAGCCCAGCTCACCTCACCGATGAGGTCACTGGCCTGGCTTTTGTAGACAGTTGAGTCTGGTGTCTGGCAGAGGGTGCGTTATGCCATGGTGACCGGGGACCAAATGGCAGTAGGTCCCCGAATCGCAAATCTGGTTTTAAGTTCTTTCTCTCTAGGCCTCTGCGGCCTTTCCAGGTTGAATATTCCAGAGTCCCAGGCAAAACAGCGCACATTCTTGTAAAGCCAGAATCCCCAATAAATCTCAAACCCTCAGGAAGTTTACAAGCCCTAATCACTGCCCGCAGCGAGGGCTGGAGGCTTCTGGGGTGGGGCAGTGCCTTCTAACTCCCACGGGAAAATGAACATGGTCCTGCAACGGTTTTTGGAAAGAAGATAGTTCCCAAGTTGTCGTGTTTGAAATTCGCCGCCTCACGGCCTCAATGCAGGGCTGACGATGACGTAGGAGCGCAGAGCTTAGAAAGTGCATTTGCATTTATTATTCCATTTCCTGTTCACGCAATCCTGGGAGCTGGGATGATGTCATGCTCCTTTGATAGATGAAGCCCAGAGAGGTTGAACTGCCGTAGCCGGGCACTTCTAACCCCTAGCTTCATTCTTCCTCAGCACCAGGTAGGAAATCTTTATTAACCAGAATGCTCAATTAACCAGAACGTGGCCTTTGTCTTGGAGATTATTGCAGACTGATTTTCTTTATAGGAAACTCCCAGGGAGCTGCAGCCTTTCCTGCTCCTCTGCTGATGAGCCCGAGGTCCTCCCGCCAGCCCCGTGAAGCCCGCGTCTCAGAGCCTGGGTTGCAGGGCGTATTGCTACGGGCCAGGCAGCTTGTGGGCTGAGGCCCGAGACTCCCACCTCGCCCTGGGGGACAGGCAGCCTCAGCAGCTCCCCCCTGAAGTACAGCCACCCAGGAGCCCGACAAAGGCAACAACCCCAGGGCAGCCCCATTCTCCACGACCAAGCCGGGGGGAACCTTCCAGACCCTCTTGCTCTGCACCCCGACCTTGCGGTCTCACCCTTCTGGCTGAACGAGACACAAACAGCTCCTCTCCCCTTGGCTGTGTGCAGCTTAACGAACGCGTATGAAGACCATATAAATAATTCACATCACTCAAGAGGTGGTGAGCCGAACAAGTCCCTTCTGGTTACATTTATTTAAGGATAAGGTGAAACTAAGTGAGTGATGGCCCAGTTACAAAGGCCAGGGTCCAAAGGGGATTGGGACACTCTAAGTTACACCACCAGAGTGATTTGTGCAGAATTATGTCAACTTAGAGATCCTGGCACCTTGGGGGAAAAGGAAATGTCTTATCTCTAAGAAAAGTGATACGCGATGAGTATTTTCCAAGTACAGCCTATGAGCTAATTCTCCAGAATTCAATTTGGCTCTGGCAGGAACAAAATTTCTATTTCAATCTAAAAGGACCTCTGAATTAGTAACCTTGCAAATGTTGTCTTCACTCGGAGATGTCACTGGGGGACTCATCGGCCCCGTGCCCCAGCTCCCTGGTGTGGGGCCTCCTGGCCCAGGGGTTTGTTCTTTCCAGAAAGAAGCACCAGTGAGCTTCCAAAGAGACTAGAAGGCCTTTGATTGGAATCAACTGATGAGGAAAATATTGTCTCGAAGTTCGAGCGAGGGCAGCCTTCATGATCGAAAGCTGGACGAGAGAAGGTTATGGAGGGGCCGTAGACCTGGACACATACCCCCACCCCGGCTGCCTGGCAAGGTGATTCTTACCGTTCCTGCACTGTAGTCACATGTTTTCATCACACACCCCCTTTTCCCACACTGCCCCCTAAATATTTCCATGGAAGACTTTTAGAACTTTGTAATAAGGAGATTGTATCGCCAGCTGACAATAAAATTTACGAAGCAAAGAATGCTTCTGTTAATACTTTCTGAACGTCTTTGTTTTTGAACGACCAAGATGCTGAGAATATTCCAATTCAGTGACCCTGCCTCCAACAGGCTGCGAAACAGTTAGCGGGGTTGACAGATAGCTCCAGCCAAGACGCAATAATCCTTGCTGCATTGAACTTTGTATTTAAACACTTATTTTATGTTTAATTAATTTCTCCAGAGTGGAAAACTTCCAGGCTGCCTTTGAAGCAGACTGTTTGTTTAAAATATTTTGTTTTAAGAATAACGGAGAGAAGAGAAGGATGGAAATTGGGGGAAAAAAAGGTTTATGTGTTTCCTGTTGTTTTTTCAAATATGATGTGACATCGTGAAAAAGCCTCCTGAAAGCACAAGTCTTTGTGTGATGGGACAGAGATGCACCTACGAGTCTCACTTCATCAAAGAAACAGACGTGTATCTATAATTTATGCTTTGCTTTAAGCTTCTGCTGATCTGATGTGGCTTTTTTAAGACAACACAGGCAGCCCTGGCATCACTTGTCAATCACTGGGGCATGCTCAAATCGGAGACCATTAGTAGAGGAGATGGCAGAGTTTCTTTAATGACGCTTTTATATGTGCCGTGCTGGCAGTGAAACAGAGAGGGTCTGACTTGATCAATGCATTAGTCTAATCACAGCGTTCCTGCTCTTAATTTCTTTTGTCGGCAATTTCCATACCCTGGCTGTGCTCGGGATCCTGGCAAAGACCCGCTCCGAGCCCCGCGTGACAGGTGGAGTCACCTCGGCCAGAGGCGGCGCTGTGGGAAGTGATGTTTGCGGAGGGGGGGCGGGCAGGCGGGCTGGATGGTTGCTTCTGCGGCCGGCCCCTCTTGTGGTGAACCCCGGGGAGAGCCTACCCCAGGAGCGCCTTGGCTCCAGCCCCGCGGCGGCGGCTGGCAGCCCGGTGGCAGCCCTTGGCCCCGCCGATCCTGGCCCCCTCGGCGGTTCTGCTGCAGCGAGCGTTCGCCAAAAGCAGAATCCGTGTATAATGAACAAGTTTCATGTTCAACATTTTAAGTGTCTATTTGTGAGTCCTGATAATTAGCCCTTTGTCTGCAATTCCGGCACATGATTAGAGTTCCATCTCACGCTATTAGTGTCGCTCCCCAAACCCGTCCTCTTCGCCTGGAAAATCACAAGATGGGAGCACCTGCGCGGCAGGGCGATGGGCCACTGGGGGAGCCGGGCTCCCTTCCCTGACCAGTCCTCCAGGACCCCTCCTGTCTCTGCTCTACTTCTCCTCTGGCCTCCTCTGATTTCACTCTTCTTGGCTTTTGTTCTACGCTTGTTTTCCGCTCACTCCCCTGATGAGCATTTTTTACATAATACCCTGTACAGATATTTGTACCTTTTGCAAAATCTTGTCAGGATGCTATGAGGCTTAAGATTCTTTCCAAACGAATCATTCCCAGAATCAAAATATTATGAGGGAGGCCAAATTATCTCTAATTATAACCTCCAGAAAACGAGAGAGAACCTTCCCAACAAACAGAACAGGGGGAAGCAACCGACAGAAATATTTGCAGGAAAAGTAATATTCTTTTTTTTTTTAAAGCGATCAAATCATGTAAGCATACAAATAAATGTATTTTAATAAGGGTAAAATTACTAGTTAATGAGTTTGCTTTGGGGTTTTGTATCTTCGGTGTAAAAATATATAAATGCTTTTATTAAGGTTGTACCTATTATTTTCCAAATGAACACAAACACAAAATCTAATCCATTTAGC